>NW_025113140.1:3581329-3821329 GCF_010416935.1 Polistes fuscatus
CCTTCTGTTTTTCTTCTACGTTTCTCTCTTTCTCTTTCTCTCCATGAACGTGCATCGTGCGATAGAAGATGCACAGAGAAATAAAAGAAAGGAAGGAAGGAAGATAGAATTAAAACCTGATAGGGTTTCGCGCCAACGTAGTACAACGTACTCGACGTGATTTTTTACCCTTTGATGTCGATACGTTCGAACCACTATAAAAAAAAAAGAGAGAGAGAGAGAGAAAAAGGAAAATAATAAAGAAAAAAAAATATTCCTCGCGAATAGACCACGACGATCATCCTGATTTATGTTAGCGTTGTCTACCAGAGATCACGTCTTCTAGACTTTCGATATCGATTACATCCGGAAAGGATATCGACCTGTTGATTCAGTGTACATTTTTTTCTCTAAGCATATTATCTCGCATTACAATTGAACGTAGATTCCGATACTCTCGTCAAAGTGAATTACTTATATAATTATTTAATTGAAACTTATTAAAAAAAAAAAGGAAGGAGGTAGGAAAAAAGAGAAAAGAAGGAGAAAAACTTGAGAAGTATTTATATCGAAGGTAATGGAAAAAAGGGATCTTATCGTGATCGCGAGTTATGCAACGAAGGAACGATATACAGCGTTATGAATCATGCTCGTTCGAGTACCGACACAATTTTTGATCTTACGATAAAAATCTTTTCTATATCGAGCTATATCGCGTAAAATTTCTATGTAACGCGACAGTTATGATTATTATGTGAATCATATTTATAACAAAAAAGAATAAAGGTGGAAAATTAACGAAATTAAGAAACAATAAAAGAACATATAAAAGTTTCCTATTTAATTTTTTCGCGAAATGCGGCGTAAATTGAGATTAATACGCGAAATAATCGTGGAGCATTTTGAATAGTACAATTTAGCAGAAGAGTGACACACACCATAATCATCATATAGAGAGATGATGATATTTATCAGATATTATCTTTAAACGAGAATATATTACACGGCAAAATTTAACGACACGACAATAAAAAATCATGTATAAATACAAAAACCCGGTATGAACGTTTTATTCAATATTCAGTCGAGTTCGTGGAATTGCAATATCGCTATACGAAAAGATATTACGAGGAAAATGTTTTTATCTTCTTCACGATCTAAACACGCTTATCCTTGCCTCCCCTTTTTCTCGATATTGTTTGCATAGTCTTCATACTCGCTAATCGGAAATGATTGTGGAGTTCTTTGAAACGTACTTTGTAGACAGAAAAACCTTTCCATACTTGCGATGATAACGAAGCAAAATCGAAGAGACGACAAGATGATATCGTGATCGAGCATTTCGAAAGATGATCGATCAATCGATCGATCTGTTCCTCGTTCTTATTTATTTTGTAATTTTCTTCTTTTTTCTTCTCCCCCTACTCCCTCTTAAGGCTAAAAAAAATATTAGCTCGACCAAAAAATAAATATACATTTCGATATGTATATTTCAATCAAATACTTTTTATTTTTATTTAATGAGGAATAATGATATTCAATTAAAATATTTGTAGATTACAATTGACATATTATACGTTAATTAAAAATATATTGATTTTGAATACTAATTATTTGTTTTGATCGATGCGAATTCTTTCTGGGAAATCTAATAAAATGTTCGCTGAAAACTGAAATAATTTTTTGAAAATATAAAGAAAAATCTGAACGAAGGAACGAACGAACATACGAATAAATATCCCAATGAACGAAGCCTTGATCGTTTGACACGACGTCCCAATTGGTCAAGTACGCGAGTACTTTAATCCAAATCAATCAACCGTTGTTGTTGCGTATCACAACCGCGTGTCTTTCTCTCCTGAAGCAACTTTACCGATATAACGTTCATTATGGTCAAACGACAAAGCAACTCGTATAACGATAAAAGTTTAGATCGGCAATCATTGGTATGCGTGACGTAATCGTCTTTTTCGTTTATTTGGAACTGATACAAATGTCATTCGATTCCATTGCTTTTCTTCAATAATAAAACGTTATTCATTAAACAAATTTGTTAGTGATGATAATATCACAATATATATATATTATATTTCATCGATAAATTTATAAATCGAATACGTAATTTACAGAAGGAAAACAAATATCAAATAAATAAAATAAAATAAACAAATTTCAAACACGTACTCGAATTATCTGGAGATTTCGTGTTTGATATTTTAAGTGTAAACGAAAAACTTTAAATAATAGTCAAAAATATCAAAAAATTAGTTTATATTTCAAGTTTTTCATGTTTCTTCTTTTTTTGTTTCTAAATGTAATACAATTATATGTGTAATGTGTTTAAGTATTTTTTATTTATATTTAAACTTTTAAGTATGTAATTTATGGTAGTAG
Source organism: Polistes fuscatus (assembly GCF_010416935.1). Lineage (NCBI taxonomy): Eukaryota > Metazoa > Arthropoda > Insecta > Hymenoptera > Vespidae > Polistes > Polistes fuscatus. The sequence goes on from NW_025113140.1 coordinate 3,583,703, forward strand.
TATATGATAATTATATTAGTAGTATTAAGTATACTCGAAGTATGCATAATGTATAAGTATGCTATTTATATTTAAACTTTTTTACTATGTAATTTATGCTTGATATATATACAATAATAATAATTATACTAGTAGTATAAATAATATTAAAAAGATTTTACAAAGATTAATTGTTTTATAGGAAGAATACGTGTATTGTGTATTGCAAAAAAAAATATATTTATATAACATGATACATTAATCGATGATACTGTTGGAAAGAGAACTGTGCTAGATAATTTAAAGGATAGTGAAAGTAAAGACAAGACTACAATAGATACATCGCTTTAACAACGAAGGCACGTTTTTCTACATGTACGTGTAAATAACTACGATGCCTTGACGCTCGAAATTAGCCATCGATCAACGTTTGTGACGCGTTTACCGTTAAATTACGGTGCTTCTCGAACATACGAATAGATTTCGTACCTGCCGAACTTATCTACATCCGCCATATTACTTTGACAAAAAGTATCTTTTTACTTATACCTAAATATTTTAACATATTTAACAAAAATAAAATATTAAAATTGACATAAACATTCAAAAATTAGAAAATTATAATATTATATTTTAAATTAAAATATTTCAATTATATATAAACCTAAAATAGATAATTAAATACTATAAACCTAATGGAAAATTTCTTAGTTAATATATCAATTTTCATTATTCGTGTTAGATAAATGTCAATAATTACTTCATTCTGTTATTAATAATTTTCCTAAAAAATAGGGGGTTCATAATTTAATAACAATTTTAATTCAATTTTGTATACAACTGATGCTAAATTATTTATGCATTACTTATTGAATATATGCAGGGCTGCACCAAAGCAGAGGATGCAAAGTGAGCACTAGAGTAGCAACATTGATTTGCATAAATTGTTACTTTTATTTACTGTAGTAAATGCTACATGTAATATTTTTTGGTTATTTTTTTTATGGGACGATAAAAATTTATACCTGGGTGGCAAATACCCTTGAAGCGACCCTTCTTCTTATATATATAATAACAATATATGTTATTTTTTTCTGACAATCCGGTGCATCGAGATATATAAGATACAATAGAGAAGGAAAGGAAAAAACAGAGAGAGAAAGAAAGAAAGAAAGAGAGAGTACGTTACTTGATAAAATGTAGATATGCACATGTGCTTTTTATGCGCAAACGTAAGTAAGTACGTAAGACATATGACAGCGGCATCGTATTTCAACCTTGAAAGATTCGGTAAAGTAAAACGCGTTCCTCGCGGTTCGGCGATTTTCTCGGCCTTTCAACATTTCTCTTCTATCTTTTTCTACATATACATACAATATTATAATATATATGAACCAGTGATTATGAAAGTGTTATAAGTCAATAATAATTAAGAATCAATTTATTGCATTATTTGTATACTAAATCAAATATAAATTATACGGAATAAATACATTTATTATTTGTTTTTTAATTTTTGACTAAAAATACTTATCATCACCGGCTATATATATATATATATATAGATATATATGTTTTTTTATATATAAAATCTTTAACGTATACATGGAATACCGATGTCTATCACCTTGAAAAATTATTTCCTCTCGACCAAGAAACGATATACTATATATATATATATAGATAGATATAACAGGAAAAAAAATGATGATAAAAATACATTTCGTGATTTCCTCGTAATGTGATCCTCCTCGTTGAAGATTTAAATGGCAAAGAGACTTTCCTATTTTTTGCAAAGTTATCAAGGGAAAATACTCCTCCCAAAAAAAGTAAAGTAAAGTAAAGGAAAGAATAATTGAGAGAAAGTCTACTTCTACTTTTATTATCTCATTTTACTCTCTCGTGCACCATTCGTAAATCATTAGAAACCGATTTATTGTGTTTGCTTCTTTTTTTGTTATTTATTTTTCTTTAATTTCTTTGAATAGAGTTGATAATAACATAGATATAGGTAGACATTAATTATGGAGTAATGTAAAGCAAATATAGAATTTTGTTTATAGATTTATGAGTTTATATATATATATATATATAATATTTTTTCTTATTTTAACAATGGAATATGGTAGTAAAATTTTGAGAAGAAAAACTGAGACACCCTGTATATTGCTAATAAAAAATATAATCACCTTCAATTTTTAAAGATATCTTATTTGACTTCAGCAGTAATTAGCAAGAATGATCATCTTTATCACCCCCTCCCTTCATTCTTAATAAAAGCACATTTTAACGATAACGAATGTTATCGAAGTGAAAGAGGGTTCATACTTTTGTTGATACAGTCCTACCAAAACTATGAACCCTCGTGGATCTAAATAAACATGTAAGTAAACATTTATATATGCATACATATATTTAAATAAGCGTTAAGAAACTGGAAACTTTTTTATCGGCATAGAAATTTGGTTTCATTGTAGAAAAAGGAAATTTTTTATCCTACCGAGAATTTCGAACAGACAAAAAGAGAGATATCCGGAAAATCGTTTGCATTCACATCAGCAACGTGTTTAAGCCGGCAAGAAATGCAAAGTGTGTGTACGGGTGTGTAGCTAACCTATGTGTTTTGCATTTCTGTATATGATTGTCCAGTAAGCTCATGCCAATTGAAAAATAACTAATATTCAAAAACAGCATATATATTTCGATATATATTTAAATCGGCAGAAACTTTCCGAACAATCCAATAGATGTATATCTGTATGGATGCAGGTAAAGTCGATGACTACTATACTAAACCTCTAGTACAACGCTACTACACTAATACTTCTTTTGCGAAAGGCAAAAAGATCTTTCTGAAGTTTCTGCCGTTCGGCGGTGGGTTGTTGGCCCTTTCCTCTTATAAACTTGAGCATCCTCGTTGCCTTCGTTCACGACGATAACACGAGCGGCAACGTGTAAGTGCCGATGAGAACTCGCACACAAGTACACTAAAAGTATACACACACACCAATACCAACCACACACTCGCTCGCACGCGTATACAGTAAAACGTGGTAATACAAGGAGGTCGATGTAAACTCTTCCTTTTGAATATATTTACAACAGAAGAGAACGGTACGAACTCGTATTCGCCGTTGTCGTCCACACCGTCGTCACCGACGTTGTTGTCGTTCTCGTTCTCGTTCTCGTTCTCGTCCTCGTACTCGTCGTCGTCGTCGTAGTCGTCGTTGTAATCGTCTCGTTACTGGAAAAAAGGGGCAGAACGGCGCGCCACACACACTAGAGCACAACGCACAGACAAACGGGGACATACACGTTAAAACCGTAGTTACACGGGCGAGCAGACGGAATGTAATTAAAACATTCGTTGAATGAACGGTAAATATCGCACGACGTACCGTAAAACGTGTACCTACCGTCGTCGCAAAGTGTGTTGACCGCACACGTTCGATGCGCCCCGCAACACGTCAGTTCCTCGTATATTCTTTTCGCTTTTCGAAACCCCCTCTACTTCTACTAAATCTACTTCCTTCTCTCTTTCTCTCTATCTATGTACCTATCTACCTATCTCTTTTCTTTCACTCACTGAAATCCACCGCACTAGAGCAATGTGTCAGCCGCTTCGCTTTTTTATGAAATCTTCGACATGAGAATTTACGAGAGGTAAGGTGAAATGTCCGATATTAAACGCCGTTAAATCCTTCGTATTTCCATGTAATTCGTAGGCTCTGAGAATGCGTAAAAGCATCGATATCCGAAGGGACGAAGGCGTAAGCTCTTGTCACTCCACAGCCGTCTCTCGCGTCCGTCGCGTCTTGCCGCCGTTAACTCCTTCTCTTGTCCAATCACATTGCTCGGTCTCTTTCGGAATACCTCGCTGTAATTCGCTACCCTTCGGTTATCTCCGACTTCTCGTCGTTCTTACCTTCGTGCAACTTCGGCTTCTTTGCAACCCGCGCGAACCAACCGAACAATGACCTCCTATCACTCTTACCAACTTTTAAAAATTGTATTCTATTTCACGCGGTATTATACCATCCTGTTTGAATTCTTTCTACTTCTTATCAAATGTTCTTCTATTTTTGTGCCTTTTCTGTCAGCTATCTTATATTTTTTTCTAATATTTTCTATATATTTTTTAATGTTTTTTATGTCTAATTATCTACTTTATTTTAATGTTTCTTTCAGTTTCTAAATTTGGAGTAGTCTAATGTAAAATATTTGATTTTAAACAAAAGAACAATTGTATAAAATATATGGTTTAAAATATAAAGATGTTAACTTATTGCTGACATTATTAACAGCGCAATACGCTAGATTAAATGGTATGCAAATGATTTGTCAAAATTTCATGAATGATTTAGAAATTTGCCCTGTTATTCATGTTATATAGATATATGTCTTACTTTCATAATACGCTGAAAGTGCTTTATCCTTTGGTATTTCTGTTCATCGATTAGTATGATAATATCAATGAAATACACTCACATAGTGAATCAAGACGTATTACCTACTTGTGAGTAATTATGACTCAACTATAACCTTAGTTTTATAGAATGAGTCATAAATATTAATTAAATCTAACGACATCAGATTTAATATACTTTTGCGATATCAAGTATATTTTATCAATGTATATATACTTTTATATATTGATATTAACTGTCAATTAAATTTTGATTTATTTTTATTTGACATCATCTCATTAGACATATATATCATAACGAACTGCGGAATTTTGTAAGTAATGCGCAAACCAAAATTGCGATTATTTTAATTGGCTGCATGTAATATATTTATTGTATACAATTCATTATAAAAATGTATGTTTTTTCGTATATATTATAAATGCTATTATGACGAAGTCGTAGATCAGATAAGATTATCTTGTCTCTTTTTTATATTTGACAGTTAGGCATTTTGTAACAGCTGGTTGTATAAAATAATATTTTGTTTTTTATTTTGCTTAAAAATTGTGTTTTCAAATAGATTATATATACGGAATGATAATTTTGTATTTTCTAAAAAACTGTTTGCTATTATAATTTTTTATTAAAATGATCATATTTGTCAAAAAGACAGGTATTTTGTTAAATAAAAAAGAAACAATATCGCTTTTAAAATAAAATTTGCATATGTAAAAGAAATTTTGCTTATAGCTTTATTTCTCCTTATCCTGTTTGGAATCATATGTCTATCCTCTGAAGAGATGTCTACCCAGAAGGAAGAAAATATTTTGCAAAAAGTAGCAAACTCTTGTTGCTTTTTTTCTAGTAATTTTTACAAGGTACAATTTTTAATTAATTATATTGAGGCATGGTTTACGAATAATTTATATTTTAGATACTATCAGATGAACTTGATGGCAATGTAGTTACTTCGCCGCTTAGTTTACATACCATACTATCCCTACTTCATCACGGATCAAAAGGAATAACATCTAATGAATTACAAACCGTTCTTTATCAAAGCGGTGCTGATGTTCCTCACGATGAAATAAAATCTTTAATTTCTACATTAAATGTAAGATTATAAAATAGCATAATTATTGTATATCGTTATATTAATTTTAAATATTATTATCAGGATATAAAGGATGTAGAATTACAAATAGCCAATGCGATATATATACAAAATGGTTTTGAAATATTTAATGAATTTACTGCAGTGAGCACAGATGTTTTCAATTGTAGCTTATCTATAATAGATTTCAAAAATAAATTACAAACATTTAATGAAATTAATTCATGGGTCAAGAAAACAACAAGAGATAAGATTACTAATATTCTTTCTATGGGTAAAAATAACAATATAACAATTTGTATACTGATATGTTAATTGGACTGAATTATCACTAATATCTTTTTTGTAGACGATATTGACGAAGATACAAAAGTTATATTAATAAATGCAGTTTACTTTAAAAGTCATTGGCTGCATAAGTTTGATGATAAGTTAACTAAACAAATATTTTTTCACGCAACAAAAACAGAGAAAAAGTTAGTACCAATGATGTACAAACAAACCAAATATGTTTATGGAGAAATTCCAAGTTTAGATGCACGTTTCATTGAAATACCATACTTAGTAAGTCTTAATAATTACAAACTAAAAAGTAGTTATAAAGTTATAATATATAATTTTGATCAATTAAATTTTTATAGAATAAAGACATTACAATGATAATATTGCTACCTAATGAAATTGAAGGGCTTCAATCTCTGGAACAAAATTTTAAATGGGAAGATATTTCTAAAGCATCAAGTAGTGAAGTAGATATTGCATTAACTCTTCCCCGCTTTAAGTACGAGGTTACAATTGATCTGGAAAATATTTTACGCAAGGTAAAATTAATAATTTATACAAAAATAGATGATATATTATATATAAGCTTTTTATACTAATTGATAATGTATAAAATCATTTTAGTTGGGCTTACATTCCATGTTTGAAGATAGAGCAGATTTTGGTAAACTTACAAACGCGCCTGTAAAAATAAGTAAAATAATACAAAAAGCTTTCATTGAAGTTAATGAGGAAGGTTCAGAAGCTGCTGCAGCTACAGGTTAATTTTTTTTTAATATATCATGCATTTATATTCAGGAATCTTCATTATTATATAAAATTGTATATTTTTTTACAGTCGCTCAAATTAGATTAAAAAGAGCAGCATTGATAGATTTTCCGGAAGAGTTTTTAGTCAATCGTCCATTTTTATTTATTATTAATCACAAACCGAGTAAAATACCAATATTCTTGGGTAGTGTGAAAGATATCTACATTCCTATGAAAAAAGATGAATTATAAAATAGTTATTTTATTTACATCGTATTTATGGTACCTGTTTATAAAATATTTTTAATAAAATATAGAGTATTTACTATTTTAATAATTCCTTCTGTATAAAGATAATTAAATTAATTTGTATTGTATCGCACATTTTATGTAGAATTAAAAAATATTCTGTACTTATATATATCCAAACTAATTGTAAGTATAATAAATAATAATTTAGCATTATACATTGTATCATAGCTTAAATAAATAATTTGCATTTCTTTGAATTTAAAACTTTTTCACATATTTTATACTCTTAAATAAAAATAATATATTTCATGTATGTAAAAATATATCTATATATATATATATATGTTTAACCAAATATAATCTTTTAATTATATTTATAATAAGTACGTATTTTTCTGTACAGAAATTGATTTGTTATATTCTCCTTTTCCTACTATTATATAAGTACAAATTTTTATTAATAGATCATTTTTTAATAGATCATGTTAGTATATTTCTAATTATATAATTGACACCCATTTTCATAATATTGCAACATATCGTATAATTACAGTAAACTGACCAATGTTTACTGTACATCAATATGTAAATAAGAGGCAATAAATGCTCTTAGAATTTTATTAATGTTCTCCGTAGTCTTCATATCTATATTACTTCGATTATCACCTGATTTATGCCAGAAACTTGGAAATGGGTATGGTATTAAATGCAATATTGGAATATCTGAAAGAAAATTATAACAATAGTTATAAGAAAATGGTAAAACAAAACCAAACAAATAAACGTAAAAATAATGTTATTTATAAGTCCATTATACTTTTTCTCAAAAAAGGAATGTGATCATCTTCTATATGCGCTGGTATAGAATATGGTTGAAAGTACTTCTGTTGCGATTTTTCATAGGAATAATTATCGAATTTTCTTAATTTAGCTAAAGTACTCTCAAGGTTAATAAGTAGCGAATACCATCTCTGAGTATTTTCGAAATAACTATAAAATGTTGGATCCGAGGCTCCTATTAAATCTAAAAGTACTAATATATCCTGAAATAAAAAAAAGAATAAATCAAGATTATTAATTTACCTCGATATATAATTAATTGTTATTTAACAATATACCATTCTATCAAGTTTAGAAATATTAATATCTTGCATAAATGTAGTACGTTCCATATTCCACTTTTCAGCTAAATGTCTTGCTCCATAAATGGAGTCTTTAGGACCCCAAGTATTAAAAGCTTCTTCTCCATCAAAGAAAATAAACATTAAACTCACATCTTGCTAAAAATAATAATGTGTTAAAGACAAAAAAATATATATATATTTCCAAAACAATTATTCTATAGAAAAAAAAAATAATTAAACATACATTTTTAATAGACTTTAGTTGTTTATCCATGACAGTAGCAATATTAATCATTTGTGCGCATGGTACTGCGCTATCTGTTGCACCAACAAAATCTCCTTCCCTAGTATACTTTGAATCATAATGACAAGCTAACGATATATACCTTTTAGCATTTGGATTCAATTTAGCAATTATATTTTCAAATTGTAGTTTTCCAAACGTAGGTGTCATATCCTCAAAAATATCTGACTCTACGGTCCAATGAAGATTGTTCATCGTCTCTTTGATATACTGTAAAAACATAACATAATATATTAAAAAACATAACATAATCTTAGATATAATTTTATGTAAGATATTTAAACATTGTCATTCTTACGTTTTTCACTTTTTGATGTTGGGGGGTTCCTACAACTCTGACAACACAGATGTTATCTAACACATGTTCCATGTTTGTAACATTTGACATATCAGCAAGTTTGATAATTTGTTCATTTGTTAAAGATATTGGTTCATGATAATACTGTAATTGGTAAAAAATAATAATTAATAACATTTGTATATATATATACATAATATTTTATTAAATAATATATGTACATAAAACTGTATGTGTATGAGAAAAAAAGATTGAATTAATTAATTATAAGGAAAAAGAAAACATTTAAAATATATTACATACCTTCTCTCTGTAAAATGGTACATTACTTGAAATAATCCTCTGGGGTATACATGGTATAACAATTATTAAAATTATGCACAAAACTAAGTAAAACATATTAAAATAATTACAAAATATAATTTAAATTGAATACAAAAGAAATATGCCACATATCAACTACTGTCTTTGAAGAATGAAACACATTGTTGGCCTATAACATATAAGAAATTATCTGATTGGTCCATTTTATAATGCAGTTGAAAAAACCAGATAAGTTTAAATAAATATTGAATAAATAGTGAATAAAAAGATAACTTTTATTTCTACCTATTATTTCGTTAAGTAAACATTTATTTATTATTAATTCATTTGGTAACAAGCTATAATCAACAAATTTATTTTTATTTAGATTTATAAAAAATATATATTATTTTATTGGTCGGAACAATGGCGCTTAAATTTAAAAAAAAAGAATAAAAAAATATGAGAATACTTTATACGCTTATTTTAAAACATTTATATAAGTATTTTAAGTATATAATAATTTATTTTAAGAGTATTCTAGAATATGAATAATAATTTTTTAAAAGAAAGAAATATCTTCTTTTGTATTTGAAATTATTTTTGATATATAAAAAATTAAATTATATGGTCATAACAAATATATTGTTTTTCGTATTGGTTATATAAATCGAATAATCGTTTTTAGTCGTAATAAAATCGAGCTATCGATTGTAAAAATGTAAAATATCAATATGGCAGCTGCGATCTGATAGGTTGGACGTCGTAATGAGACTATGAAAGAATAGCGTGTGTTTTGTGAAAAGCTGCACGCGTATTGTAATCTTAATTTAGAAGAAATGTCTTAGACTAATGTCATTATTGATTAAATTTGTTAAACGATAAAAGTTTTGTTAAATACAAAGCCAAAGAAACAAGGCAATGGATTCAATTGTAATAACGTACAAAACGGAGATTATAGCTTGAGAAAAGATAGTTAAGGGGAAATCATTCACAATTCTCTCCGACGAACGGAGGTACGCCTATGAAAAGTTATTCATCGTAAGAAACTTCGAATTTTATCATTATTCTTTTTTAAGTTTATATTATTGATATTTTTCTTTGTTGAGGAAAATTCATTCGAATTATCAATTTCAATAATCATTTATATGCCATATGATTTTGAAGTTATATGTTATATTACTTCCTCATTATGTTATTAATATAATAAAGTTAGAATTTTATTTTGAAATATTCTTATGTGTTTTTGTAGTTTAACTTCATCTATGTATCTTATTATTATGCTATGTCCTTCTTTGCTCTTATTTTTATTAATTTATTTGATTCTATGTTTGTATTATCCTTTCTTTGCTCTTTGATATTATAGAAACTGAAGAAATGCTGACTTCAATAAACTACAATATTATATGTTAAGAAGAAATCAATTTGACACATCTGTTAATTCTATAAAAAAAACAAGAAAATGAACAGATCAGATTGTGGAGCTGATACGGGAAGTGGTTGGCGTGAATGTGCCAAATGGTTAACAAGATGTGGAGCTTTACGAGTTGATCATAAAGCAAATTGGCCAAATGCAACACCATTTGATCTTGCATACACATTAAGAGATGGAGTATTACTTTGTAATTTATTAAATGCTGTAGATTCAGGATGCATAGATATGAAAGATGTGAATCAAAAGCCACAAATGGCCCAATTTTTATGCTTACGAAATATCAAAGTATTTCTCTCAGCATGTTCAACTATTTTCGGATTATCAGCTTCCGACCTCTTTGAACCTTCTATGTTATTTGATTTATCCAGTTTTCAGCGTGTACTTTGTACACTTTCTGCTTTATCAAATTGTCATCGTGTAAGACAGAAGGGTATTCCGTAAGCATCTTTCAATTTTTTAATATCTTATTTCTAAATGTAATCATATTTTAATTTAATATATAATATGTATTTATTATAGAGGTTTCTTCGTAGGCCGCAGTCGATCTCAAGAAGATATTTATAAGGATTTGCAAAGTGCCGGTGTGGGGTAAGTGTGTCAGAATATTACAAATTTTATTATATATAATCGTAAGACTATATTCTATTAAAATAATCAAAGTATATAGTAGTCGTTTTAAAATAAAACTATAAGAAATAAAATCCTAAAAATTGGTGCAAATCTTTTGGCATTATTTAGCTAAGTAGATTTGTAGTAATTTTGTTAATGAATTTAGCCCCACGGCAGGAGTGGTGGCGTTTACCATAAAGCCTAGGCCTATGGACCTAGGTGAGTCTGAAGTATATCAGGAATTGCTCTGTTTTTCAACTCCCCCTCAACACGACTGGCCTTCTACAGAGAAGGTATATGTCGTTTTGTATCCTGAGAATTTAATTTATCATTTAAGAAAAGTTCCAGTTATCACAATTCTTTATTAATCTATTTGAAAATAAGATAGCAAAATTGTATAGTGCAATTACTGTATATTATTGTCATTTTCATAAGGTGATACTGGTACTATTTCAAAACACTTATCCAACTTGATATATGGCCATGAATGTTTTTAGTTTATGTTTAATCTTTGGTAGTAATATTATCATATCCCCCTTCATAGCTTAAGAGTGTTCACAAAATGAAGCTATTTTATGATGCATAGATAGTGCATGGCTATTTATATTTCTGTATAAAAGGCGCGAAGATGAAGGTCGTCGCAAAAGGCTTAGAAGGAGAGAGGGAGATGAAGCAGGTGGAGGAGGAGATAATGATGACTCTGTAGGAGAAGAGGATGGTTATGGAGCGTATTGCAGTCATGCTCAAAGTGAAGAAATCTATCAGGACCTTTGTAGTTTACACCTGCCACCTCCTCCATCTGTTGCTCAGGTTATTATTTTGTTATGCTTTTTTATGAGTTCTATATAAAATGTATATTCATTATATCCTTTCCTTGGCAGATATCAAAAATATTTCTAACGCAAATAACATTTACATACGTAACTAGAAATATTATTTGAAACTACTCCATTCATTATTAGGATTAACAATATTGGCTATTTGAGTTGTTCATATGCCAAGCGATTAACTACACTTTTAGAATTTTTGAAAATCTTATTATTAAAAAGTACTCAATCAATATTTAACTTTTTATATTTAAAATAAATTTCCATAATAATTAATAAATGATACATTAATAAATAATGAATTAATAAATGACAATATTTTTTTATATTCAATAATAAATGATAAGATAATCTACAATACTTTATAAATTTCTTATACATTTTGTTTTGTGGAGTTAATCAATTTGGCGAATGAGAGACTTATTTATATATTTTTATAATCACTTATTTGTATATAATTATTGTATATTATTCTTTACAACTTAATATAATAACCATAAAGCAGGGTGGTGCAATATCAGGAGGAGAAAAGAGAGATTATGTTATTCAAGAACTCGTTGAGACTGAAAGAAACTACTCGGATGTTCTCAACAGTTTATTAAAACATTTTGCGAGGCCACTCTCCTCATTATTAAGACCTGAAGATACAGCACGAATATTTTTTGGTATAAAAGAGTTATCTGAAATTCATGCAGGCTTCCATAGTCAACTTCGTAAAGCAAGAAACGGAGCTGCTTTAGCTCAAGTTTTTCTTGATTGGCGAGAAAAGTTTCTTATTTATGGAGATTATTGTGCTAATCTTACACTTGCACAGAATACTCTACAAGAAGCATGTGCAAGAAACGAAATTTTTAATCAAGAGGTTATAGTAAGTATCTGTTTTTATTTTATTAATTTATTTTATATATATTTACATTACTTTATTAATTATATATATATATATTATAGAGATGCCAGCAAGATTCTAATAATGGTAAATTTAAGCTACGTGATATACTTTCTGTACCAATGCAAAGGGTGCTAAAATATCATTTGCTACTTGATAAGTTAGTCGAAGAGACTCCTAGAGACTGGCACGAAGATAGATGTCAATTAAGTAAAGCACGAGAAGTTATGGTAGATGTAGCACAATATAAATGAAGTTAAGCGTGATGCAGACACATTAGATATTATAAAGGATATAGAAGCATCAATAATTGATTGGGATGTACCTGAAGATGTACAATTAAAAGATTATGGACGTTTGTTACGAGATGGAGAACTTAAGGTATATATAGTATACATATTTTACATCTTTATAAATATATGATGAAACTGACGTATTCTAAGCTGGTTAAATCTTGACTGGTAGAAGTCTCAGTACCGATGATCAGATTGCTTGTATACGGTGAATGAATATTTAAAGTATATACATATAAAGCAAGCAATTCTGCAGAAACATGGAACCAGATTAGAATGTGTTAACACATCATATATATAAACTATCATTATAATTAAAAATAATTATTTAATCAAATTCTTTTAGGTGAAAGCTCATGGAGATCAAAGAATAAAAGCTCGTTATGCATTTGTTTTTGAGCAAATCATTCTAATTTGTAAAGCAGGAAGAGGTGATCAATATTGTTATAGAGACTTTTTACGTTTAGATGATTACAGACTTGAAGATCATACGGGAAGAAGAACTCTTGGTCGAGATTCGCGTTGGTCTTATCAATGGTTACTTGTGCATAAACAAGCTTACACTGCATACACTTTGTATGCAAGAACAGAAGAACAAAAACAAATGTGGATTAAAGCATTACAGGATGCGATGGATAATGTCAATCCTGCTGCATGTCGTAGTACGAATCATAAATTTAAACTTACAACATTTGATACTGCACGTAGTTGTAAGCGCTGTGATAGATTTCTTAAAGGCTGTATATTTCAGGTAGTAATATTTCATTTGTCTACAAAATATATATTACTTCTATATTATTATTATTATATTTTGTTATCTTAACAGTTGTGCTTTTTTATATAGGGTTACAGATGTGAAGTGTGTCATGTAGCTGTACATAAACAATGTATTGCACATTCAGGGCGTTGTATGCCAAAACCACCACCACCTCCACCACCACCACCCTTGCCTTGTGAAAGAGCACTTTCTGCTAAACTTTGGTTTGTTGGAGAAATGGGACGAGATACAGCATATAATAAACTTGAACCTCGTGAGAATGGTACATATATGTTAAGAATAAGACCACCTGGCCAACCTCGACTCCAGCATGAAACTAATTATGCATTAAGTATTAAGTAAGTTTCGAATCTATTTTATCTTTTATTATGAGCATATATAAATTAAGATATGCATAACATTTATTTCATTTTCTAGGGCTGATGGTGCAGTAAAACACATTAAAATATTCAAACGTGATGTTGATGGTGCAGATGTAGATCTCTATTATCTCAGTGAATCTAGATTTTTTAAAAGTGTGGTCGAACTTGTAGAATATTATGAACGCGCCTCATTAGCAGAGAATTTTGAGAATCTTGATCAACGATTGTTATGGCCTTTTCGTCGAGTATTAGCCAAAGCACTGTTCGATTTTCACGGTAGTGAACGTAATCAATTGAGTCTTCGACGTGGATGCAGAGTTGTTGTCTTAAGTAAAGAAGGTGATGCCAAAGGATGGTGGAAAGGAAAGATAGGTGATCAAGTAGGATTTTTTCCTAAAGAATATGTTGAAGAAGAATAACAGAAATGCGATATATATAATAATGATTCTTATCTGTATCGCAATTAATCTTATCGTGCAATCATAAATTGAATGAAATATATTTTGAAGAGATAGATAAAAAAAAAAGGAATAAAAAACAAAAAAAAAAAGAAAAGAACAAAGAAAAAGCATAAAATGAAATATTGTACCATGACATTTACATCGTGCATAGCACCTTGTAAAGTAATATTTTCGAACTTATTGGATAATCATTGTCTTTAAATATTTGGTTCTATCTTTGATCTACAATCAAGCGATCAATTAATTTACATATGGAGATATTACACACGTATGTACATAGGGGTGATATATTCTAATGTATTCATTTTTCTAGAATACTTTTCTCTTTTTTAGACTATGACGCGTAACTGTTTGCGGTATGCATGTGATTTACCGAGATCAACAGGAGGAAAGAGATTAAGATATAATAGCTTCTTTTTAACTGTTCTTTTATTCTCTTACTAATAGTCTCTTCAATGCTTTTATTCGCTTATTTTATTTTTTTTTTTTTTCAACTAATTGGATCATACTTTATTGTTATCCACTTTTGGTATAGAGATGAATTCAATTTTTTATTATATTACAATTGTTTTCTTTTAAATTAAACAAGTTTTATTTTTCTCAGCTATTTTATTTATTTTCTATCTCTTTTAAAACTATTGTTCTTGTGATTGTTTTTCTTAATGAGTTTTGGTGTTCTTCTCCTATCTCTCTTTTATAATTCTGTTTGAACTTAATTTTTCTCTCATGTTAGTTCTATATTAACTGACGTACATATATTTATTGGTATTCTGGCTTTATCTTTCTTTCTTTGTCCTCCTGTCGACCCAACCGTCCTACTCATAATACCTATGCTATTTTTTTAAAGCTTTCTGAGATCCATCACAATAATATATGTAAAATAATTTTTTGATGGCCATATATCTTTTATTTTATCATTTTATCAGTTTCACTTGTGGAAAAGTAAAATGTAAAGCAAACTTCCGCTCTTAATCTTCTATTGTAAAAAAATGAAAACAGACATTCCAATTTTTAATTTCTCACACGAAGAGCATTATAATTTCAGTATAAATATTTAACGATCTATATGTATATATCAATAGATTATAATTTGATTTAGAACAGAAAAACTCAAAAAGAAAAGAAGAATATCTCAATAAAATATTGTATACAGTATAGATAATAGATGTAAAAGAATTTTGTGGTGCCTTAGCGAATTTTTACATCCGCAATCCATGAAATAAAAGAGTTGTTCTCAAACGAGAAATATAACAAAATAGTCACTGATTGAAACGTTCTATGTATGTATGTATGCATATATGCAAATGCATAGCTTCATGTTTAGTTAATCCTATCACGTATATCAGATTTTATAATACGTATTATAATTACTAATTTTATCTCTTCATAGGATCCTTTTCATTAATATTAGAAGAAGAAAAAAACAAAAAAGAAATACAAAAATTTATATCTATATGTGAAAAAAGAGAGAAGTTATTTCTTGAAATTAAACGTTCATGAAATTAGATATTTGAATGAAAAATAGTTAAATTTTATGAACATTTATATTTTTTCAAGACATTTCTTTTTAGCATTTTCTTTCTTTTTAAGCTGTAATTGTCAATTATTAATTGTACATATTGTGTTCCCATACAGCTAATTAAAGCTTAACTACATGTGTATTCTGACGTACATATGTAGTATTTAACATATACTTTATTGTAGGAAAGAAATTAGCTGTAATATTTTTTTAATGGTTAGACAAATTCTCGATCGTGCCAATAAGAATAATCAATAAAGTTTACATTTTATTGAGTTGTTATAAAAAATTCTTGACGTATCTGTTATTATCCTTATCATCTATATACGCCAAATTAAGTATTTATTAGTTTCATATTAATATATTTTGCACATATTATATACATTATATTAAAAATAATATAGATCTTGTCATGGTCTCTTACCACATGGTTGTTACTCCTAAAGTACATCAGTATATCAAAATTACAAATAAAACTCATGCTAATGTTTATGAATTGAAAATTTATACTATGGCATTATAAATTAAATAAGATTAAATTTTATCTAAAGAACTTTACAAATATATTAGTTGACTGTGTGATATTATATACATATATACATATATACAATGTGATTATTCACATTGTGCGATGACGTCACACATTGGTATTAAAGTGACCATAAAATTAAGTTATTATGATAGAAAACTTTAAAATAGTTTCAAATGTATTGATAATAGAAGTGAAGTAAGAGTATTTTTTTGTCTCTATATATAAATTGCATTAGAATTATATAAATTAATGATCAAGATGTATTTATTGAGGTTATTTAAAAGAAAAGTCGATAAATAGATATTTTCTCATGAACACTTGTATCATAAATAAGTAGCATAAAATATGGTATGTGTATTTTTAATGACGTTTAATATGACCTCAATATCATTTGTAATGGCGTTTAGTAAGACATCAATACCATTTGCAATGATATTAAAGTGCAACATAACTTACCAATGACAATTTACTTAGTTTAAGTTAACTGTAATTTATACTTATTATCACTTCAATGATGCATTTATCATTCAAAATACTTTGATGTGTATATTTACATTAGATGCAATGTATCTGAAAGTATATATATGATAAATTGTACTATTATACTTTCATTTGTGAAAGTTCTCTGAAGAAGACGCAATGAGTTTCTTAGTACATATAGTATTATTTTTATGTGCAATTAATATAAAGTATAGTGTAGGTGTACAATATAAATTAGGATGTAGAGACCATAATAATAAGATTGTTGATTGGTACGTATTTATCTAATTTTATTTCTAATTGAATCGTTAGACTTATTTTTGATTAAAAAGGATTTTGATAATTTTATTAATTACATTAGGTATGTGCTATATAAAATTCCAAAATTAGCGCATAGCAGTAATCCTTTAATAAGAACTGGCTCCGCTTACATGTATATATCTAATAATACTGTAGACAAAGGATGGGAATTATCTACCAAAGATATAGGAGATAAAAATTCTATGCCTGGGAATACATTAGCTTCGCTCTACAATGATGTAAATATTTTAATAAGTAATTATTAATTTTATTTTTTTATATAAATAATAATATGATATTTAGATAAATTTAATAATAAATATTATTTATAGAAAATAGCTAACAATTTATTATGGATTTTATATAACGATGATCCACCAAATAGTTCAGTAGTTGGAAAATATGGGCATGCAAAAGGTGTAGTGGCCACTGATAAAAATCAAGGATTCTGGATGATACATAGTGTTCCAAATTTTCCACCAATGCCTAATGTAGGGACAAAACGTAGAATTAGAGCTACTACATTGCCTGTAGATGATTTTCCATCTAATTCTGAGTATAGTTATCCATCATCAGGACATGTTCGTGGACAAAGTTTTTTATGCATTTCTCTTAAAGCGAATCAATTTAATACAGTTGGACGTCAATTAATGTACAATCAAATTATAGTTTATATAAAGAATCTTCCAGCAAAACTAAGCAATCAATATCCTGATCTCACGAATGCTGCTAATCAGATACGTTTTAAAAATCCTCCGTACAGCAACAAAGAAATTATAAAGTCAACTTCTTTGGAATTTATTTCATTTGCTAAGTCTGACAAATGGCAACAGGGTATATATAAATACATTTATATATATATATAAACACCTAATTTTGTTTTAGAAACAGAAACGTTCCCAAAGAATAAAAGTAAAGCAAAATTTACTTCTTAGAATTTAGGTCGATCGTGTTAAATCAAAATAAGTCGTGTAAAAAGAGAATTCAATTTTTTTTCCTAATTCATGTTAAATCAAAATCGTGTAAAAGAAGTTCGTGTAAAGATAGAATTGGGTGTATATATATATATTGATTGTTTCTTTTTTTATTTTTAATTCTTTTCTTATTTATAATTTAATTTGTCTTGATTTAGATCTTTACAGCGACTTTGTAGCTCCACAATTGAAAAGCAGCTTATTTGTTGAGACGTATTTGAATGGACCAGGAAGATTAAACTCCAAATGCCAGGGTCTAGAGTAATTATTTATGTTTTTCTATTAAAATTTAATAATAATTTGTGTGAAAAAATGATATATATTGAAATTTATTAATTTTCAGGGTGCATAATATAAAATCAGTGAAATTACAGAAAGGAGATGTTCAGTTTGCAAGTTCACAAGATCATTCTAAGTGGGTTGTTGCAATAGATAATAAAAATAATAAGTCCTGGGTTTGCGTTGGGGACGTCAATAGAGCCGTAAATATATATACATATATATAAATCATAATATTACATATTTATAGATTAATAGTTAATCATATTTAAAGAAAATGTATAATTTTTTGTAGGATACTCAGTATTATCGCGGTGGTGGCACAGTTTGTTTGAACTTGTTTCATCTTTGGAAGAATTACCGCGACTCCGTTAATGATGTAGAACCATGTCCTTTACATTAATAAAACTAAACCTTTGTTAAGATGATTTGGAAATATTGTAAAATATATAAAATATGTGGATGTACATCTTACACTAATGTAAATCAAATGGCAATATTACTAACACTGTAACATACTAATATGCAATACATTAGCACAAAAAAGTTGGCATAAAACCGCAATAGCAGAAAAAAATGAATAAATGCTTTTTTTACAATCACAAAACACCCAAGCACGAAAAGTTGATGGTTATGTTATTTAAAATAAGCTGTTAGCCCTAACTGATAAACATCTTTTTATTCGCTTTATTTTTTATGTATATTTTTTTCAGAAGGATTATGCAACTGTCGCTATATAATAATAATAAAATATAATAGAAGTTAATGTGTGCGAAGTCTGTTATTAAAAAGTTACCGTATATAAAAACAATACTTTACTATCTAAATGTTTTAAAATTATCAATCGTATATAAAAAAAATTCGTAAAGATTCCTTAATGATTAAATTATAATTTTTCTTAAAAATATATTGTACATATATATATATATATATATATATATACTTAAACTTTAACATTTCACTTAAATATGAATGACTATGAAGACTATTATTTAATTCAAACATTAAGTAAGTAGGCTACTCCAGTGAGCCACTATAGTGGCGCATCGACCTGGAAAAAATAATCGTTAAAGCCACTTTAGTGGCAGGCCGGCTAAGCACCATATCGGTAATAGTAGTGCTCTACCTTTATCTTATCTACCGTCGGTAATGACAGTTTCCTATTTTAAACAGTCGGTAATTGTAGTTTTCTACCTTTACAATACCGACCGTCGGTAATAGTAGATTTCTAATTTATTTTATTCTATGTCGGTAATATTTTATATTAAGGTTACCGACGGTCCATATTATTAAAGTAGAAACTGCCATAAAAAAAATAAAATAAAATATGTACATAAAAAATATATATATATATATATAATAATATAAATATAATGTATATAAAAAATATATATAAAAAAGACATAAAAATATCGTCAATAAGGTTGTACTCTACCTTTTCAAACGTAATCAATGAAGATATCATTTTTAGATTAAACGTTACCTTTTGAGCTGTATAATAAAGTAGATTTCTGACAAATCTAAAATTTAAATATTTTTATATAATACTGTGTTAATTCATACGCTAGTTTAAGAGATTAGCTAGAATATAGCTAATATGATAATTAGTTATTATATATATATATATAATACTCTCTCATCATGTGAACAAAATCCATCAGTTTTTCTGATAATTTCGTATGATGATTAAAACTTTTTTTTTCTTATTTGGTATTTGTCCAAAGAGGAAATGGATGGATTGGATGGATGCTCGTTATGCAAATTATATGAAACTCGAATGATGTACATTAGAGTATGTACGAGCTTTAAACCTGCATCGTATTCGTCGTATTCGAAGTTACGTGTATGTTCGCTTATTTCTACTACGAAATATGATGTGAAACGCTCTACGCTACTTTAATATTACCTAATATGTATTCATGTCATACATTCAAGAGAACGTCCAGTATTATCCTTTCATTTATAAACGAAGTTATGTTACGTTTCTCGGGAAGAGGAGAAATGGATACAACGTTGAATTTTTCCTGGCTTCTAATTTTTCCTTTGTATAATTGTGTACACGAAAAAGATTTAATTATCGGATGCTCGCGTTTATTATTTGTCCCGGTAATTACGACAGTGGAGTATAAGTCAAACAATTACAAACAATTAATTTTATATTGCAGTTGTTTCTATAATTAAAATAAATCATAAAATACATTTTTGATTTTTTTTTTTCAATTTTTTTCACTTAATCCACCGTCATAATTTTCAACAAATTTATACGTCACATTTATATACAGTAACCCTTTTATATCGATGCGACACGAAACGTATTAATTAATCGTGGAATTGAGAAGGATCGAGTTTATACATGTGATACAAAAAACAAAAAGAAAAATACTTTTTATACGAGAATAGAAATGAATGAAATAAATTCAGTTGTGTTGTGCTTTTTACTTATTCAAAAGATTAATTGAAAAAGAATAGAAAGCATTGTTAAGATAGATAAAATAAATGATCCACTAGTGTTCATTGCGAATAGGAAAAGGATGCTGGGTCTCGGTATAATTATCGTTACGTAACAAAAGTAGTAAGAGAGCGAGTGTATTCAGTCGTGACCGTACCGCAGAATAATTCAAGTAGGAAGTAAGAAGAGAGGATGCATTGGGAGGTGGCAAAGGGTCGAAGAGGGTGAGAAAGCTGCAGCACTTCTCTCAGACAAAGCCTAACGAAGCTTCTATTTAGCAACAGTAGGCACTGCGAAACCCAACTTCACCTCTATTGTACTCACTTGTCGGCGTGTAGTGAATTTCATCCATCAACGGAATTCTAAACTGACAATGCGAACAAATCTCTTATTTTTTTTCTTTTTCATTATATACGCACGTATCTATTAGTATATTAACAATTTTTTTTAATCGTCATTAATCTCTTCTAAATCTCTGGCCATATACGTGAAATTTGTACAAAGATTCAAATATTAAATTTGAAAAGAAATTCTTCACAATTCAATTGGATAATAAATCATCATTTTTATTGGATAAATTATTTTACATCCTTTATTTATCATACGAGAAAATTAAAAAAAAAAGAAAAAGATACAAATTTTCTCGATATTATTATAATTACAAAATCGGTTTTGAAGAACCTCAAACAAGAGTAATATACCTTACTTTTTCTTTTTCTACTTAAATTAAATTAATCCTTCTCGCGGCGTTACATTTATTTTCATAAAAAAGTTTACTTTAATATAAAAATATATATATATATATATGTATATTTATTTTCATTTAAATAAATGCACATTTTTCATCTAACCGTAATCGGATACCGAAAGGAATTTATTTATTTATTATTTTAATGTATAATCATATATTATATATATTTATTTTATTAATTATATATTTTTATTATATAAAATTTATAATATATATTTATAATATATATTTTAATACATTTATAATATATATTTTAATGTATAAATCATATAATTTGAAAAATTGAAGGATTAGAGATAAGTTAAAGAGATTGTTTATTGAGGAAGGTAGTATAAATATAAGAGACTAAAAAAATACTCTTAGGATGATATTTATATCCCCGCAAGGCATTTGTAAGTATTCGACATGTGGAAACACGATGCGACATTATCTTGCGTGCGATTCTATACTGCCAATGATGAATATAGGTATACCGATGTTTATGTTAGCGAGTGTATTCCTGAGTGTACGCGTAGAAGGAGATAGATATCCAATGTTCGGACATTGACATCATGACCATTATTTATTGCCCATGAGGCGCAACGCAACGTGCCAAACATCCGTAACGGCTAGAGAATTCGAAAGACACTATGACGGAATACCTGTAACATACAACAGGTCGTTTATGTCCCATTGATAGTAGAAAATAGGTATTTGATTGATAATCCTATATAGGAAAGATATTTTTATTTTTTTCTTTTTCATTTTTATATTCTCTTCTTTTTTATTTTATTTCTTTTTTTATTATCATTTATGTTAGAAAATTGTTCGCGTTGTGTGTGATAGATTGAAATTGAAAAGAAATATATCACCGATGGCGAACCCCCTCTCCTCTCCACTCCCACCCCCTCTACGTCCTTGTGACCCCACGGGTCTCTTTACGATCCTCTAGGGAAGTTTAAGTGTGCTGTAAATTTTGGAATAAGTTTCAAGTTTTGTAAATTGTTTTCAAATATTGAGATTTTTCAAAATCTTTCCAAATTCTTCCTCTGCGAAATATTAAAATAAGATTATTTTTTGTAAATTATATCTAATAGATTGTAGTATCAAATTCTTTTATTATTTATTTATATTTTTTCATTTTTAAAAATATTTTATCGTATAAGGGTATCCTCGTTCGTATTACATAAAAATGTCTGATCATATAAAGCGTACTTCCGTTTATATTACTTTACAAAAATTTAATATTTATTTATGTAACATTTTGCTTAAACGATCCTTCGTATAGAAAAATTCTATCATCTTTAAAGCAACACAATTCAATTATTTTGAATTATAATTATAAGTAATAAAATGACATCTTACTTAATTTTCATTTTGCGTGCACGTTTTTTCTTTTTTTTTTTGTTTCTTGCCACTATAAATCGTTTCCAAAATAAATACGGAATTTGTGTGTTGAATAATTTGTCAACCAGTCTCGGCTCAAATATTTGACAAACAATTGGTAAATAAAAGAAAATTTGTTATTTGATTTTTTAAGCAACCCTTGGAAAAAAAATATCGCCATCGTTGGAATATGTTTCGTTAGGAAAATAAAAAAAGAAAATAAATAAAACGGAGGAGGAAGAAAGAAAAAAGAAAAGTAACTCGATCAAAATTTTATCTCGAAACATGCACAGATCTGAAAATAATTAGAGTGTAACTGTAACTGTAACTGTAACTGTAGTGTAACTGTAAAGAACGTTTCTTATTGTTGCTACCGTTGTCAACAGATTAAATAAAAAAAAAATACAAAATATTTTGTCGAGGAGAAGAAAGAAGAAGAAAAAAAAGAGTCGAATAGAAAAAAACAAATAAAAGAAATATCAATTCATAAACATACAAACTTCGATCGATTATATTTGCTTTGTAACTGTTCTCCTTCTTTTATATAAATACTATATTATTGACAGTGGAAAAATCTTTTAAAATGAAAGCAAGTTCTGTAATAAGTATCTCTCGATATTTTATTTTCTACAATTATTTGGGAAATACATTGATAATCTGTCAAACCAAATTTTTAATAAAAAGTAAAATATGTTGAAGTATTTTTTGAAAATTAATTAAAATTCTTTTCTTCATTATTATTATTATTATTATTATTATTATTATTATTATTATTATTATTATTATTCTCGTTATTCTCTTATATGCGCACGTATTTTAATCCTTGTCGTTAACATTCGATAGTATCTACGTATAGAATGGTATTCAATAATTGTAAAAAATATAGTCTTGTTAAATTCTATCTCGAAAACAAGTCAAGATAATTATTATTGAAAATATATTCATTGGAAGGGCTATCGTGTCACTTGTTATTATTTGACGATAAATCTTTATTGTATTTTGTAGGGGTAGAAAAGCATGGACGAGAGGGAGAAAGGTGGGGAAAGGGAGAAGGATGAGGAGGGGGTAGGGGGTTAGGGGGTTAGGGGTAGACGTATAACCAATTTTACGATCGCAAAGCGTGCATAAAGCACGATCTCTACAAAGTGTATCTATTATAATTACAAAGCATGGGAAGTTGCGGTTGGATCGATTATTTTGGTAGTATAATATGACAATATTGATGGTCTTGTAATCACACGGGAGAATATAATATATTTTATAAACATGTGTGTAAGTGTGTGTGAGTGTGTCTGTGTGTGACGATGAAAACTAAAACATATGATATAAAGACTAATCTTATTAACTTTTGTAGGAAACGAGAAGGGGTGGGGGTGGAGGGGAAGGGGAATAAGATTTTATGGAAAATATGAAAAAGAAAAAAAAAAACATTTTTGTTTTACCTTTCCATTAAAAATACGAAGAAACTTCTTTTTCTCCGATACAATGTGTAAAAAAAAAAAAAAAGAAAGAAAAGAAGAAGAAATTGTCGATACATTTTTTTTCAGAACGTTGTCGTAAAAGTTCGGGCTTCGACAAGGGAATTTGCGATATTTTAAAAAGCGTAATAGTGGTCGAAATCGTTTTCAAAAGATTTTATGGGAATTGATCTTGGTTAGCTTTTGAGGTAACAATGACGAAGTTTCGCTTATCGTGTGACGCGATTATATTTATATATATATATATATATATACAGTGAAGGGAATAACGTTGAAACGTCGAAGCGAAATTTAGCTTTTCAAGTGAGTTTACTTCTCTACTAGGAAGGATGAACTAGTAACTTGCAGAGCTTTCTAGTAGTTTGCGAGTGAACCGGAAGAAGGAACGTTCGAAGCGTGATTGTTGGTAAAAGCTCTTGATCGTTCGTGCGTAAAAATGCTCGGTGACTGTTTTTCCACTTTTTCTACCGTAACGAAACCTGTTCGATTACTTTCGAGTAACCCTCTTCATCAACCTTAATACAATTAGTTACTTTTTCATTTTATGCTTTTTCTTGCTTGATATTCTCCTATTTTACGTATTATACATTTACACGTATGTAAATAAACAAAAAAAAAGAAACAAACGAACAAAAATAGATACAAGTTAATATTAATTTAAATTTAAATGTAAATATGTACAAAAAAAATACCAACGTAAGTTATAAATTGTGTTTTACTTTTTTGTTTTATTTATTTGCGAAAGTAGGATGATCTAATGTAAGAATAAAATACAGTTTTTACCTATAAGCATGGGAAAATGTTACGGTGTAATATTTTGAATAAAGTGAAACGTCTTTTTGAAGAAACCTTTTGCGCATCGGAACGGGACCGTTTCTCTTTCACTTGAGATGCATTCGTGCGACTTCCTGAAGAACAATAAGTGAGGGTAGAATGTGGCAAAACAATGGACATTAAGTTAGAGTACGTTGGTGGTCCAGTGGTTATACTAGTTTGGCTTTCAAGAAAGAAAGATTTATTAAATGGTTTCTCGCATTTTTTTTTTCTTTTCTTTTTTCTTCTCATTGAGATCGCGTCTTTGTTTCGAAAATGAAAGAAAGTATCGATCGTAAGGGTGATTCGAAATTAAACGGCCATTGTAAACTGTACGACGTGTCTCTATTATAAATTACATTGTAAGATATATTATTTGCTTTGACCTACATTTGAAATTCAATTCGAGATATGTGTGTGTGTGTGTATATATATTTTTGAAAGAAATAAAAAAAAAAATGAAAAATTTCTCTCTTTCTTTCTTTACAAAATAATATTCAAATCTTTTTCATTCTTTTCGATGTAATCGTCGACTTTTTAATTCGAAATTATTCATAAAATTGTACAGATGAGATTTTGTTTATATTTATTCAATATTTCAATGTGAAATATATGTAAAACAAAAAGTTTGTTTTCTTTCGTTAACTTAAACATTTTTACATTGATAACCCAGTAGGTATTAAGGTTTACCTTTAAAAAACGAATTTTCATTCTCATTTCCATTATTAAAATCGTGTCTTCTTTTATAAATATGAAAAATATATATAAATCACGTAATTGGTTTGAAATTGTAATCGCCAATGTACGAAAAACGTGTCTTACTGTATAAGTAAGACTGTATAAGTTTAATTTGACCTACATTTGAAGTTCAATTTGTAATACTACTTTTAAAAGAGAAAGGAAAATAAAAAATGTTGCTTCTTAAAAAGTCTTTAAGAAACAATAATACGAAGGATATTAATTGTTTGTATCGTTACCTTTCCCTTTATTCTATTTTTTTTTTTGTTTTCTTTAGAAAAACTTTAAACGTGAAGTATATGAATCATTGGAAAGCTTCTTATAATTTCTTTTATATTTCCTTTCTTTTTTAACATTTTTTGTTTCTTCAATTTTACCCGTAAGGGTCACGCTTACTTCAAATTTAGTGATCTTTCCTTCCGGAAATCTTACACACGGGCAGAGATGTTGGAGAAATGGTGAGACTACCGGATGCTGGAGTACTGCCAGAACAGACCGAGTGGACGGAGGTTGGAATTTCAGGCACGCTAAGTGCCTCCTTGATTTACTCAATCACTCTGCTACGCTTGTGCCTCTTTGTCTTCTAACTCGGCACTCTACTTCTTCTCGAATGTTTCTTGACTCTTCTTACCTTTTTCTCTTTTCTGCTAATTTTTTTTTCTTCTCTATTTATTTTTATACTTTCTCGATCCATCCCTCTCCTTTGATCCTATTTAATTGAATTTATTTTTATTACTTTAATATACTTCTCACGAATTTTCGAACTTTCCAATAGGATCGTTTAACGTGTTTATATAATGCGTGTTAATGAACGCTAATAAATTCAAATACAAACGTGTTACGATATTTATTAATATATATATATATATGTTATTGATCATTAACGAGTATTAATTACATGATTAGATATTTTTAGACAAATTTGACTATGCTTGGATTAACGGATATATCCAAAATTATAAGCGTATTTATTTAACCGAATGAATATATTTATATTCAATGAGATTTAATTTTATAAATAGAACGAGATGA
This sequence comes from Polistes fuscatus, assembly GCF_010416935.1. NCBI lineage: Eukaryota > Metazoa > Arthropoda > Insecta > Hymenoptera > Vespidae > Polistes > Polistes fuscatus. The sequence continues at coordinate 3,610,879 of NW_025113140.1, forward strand.
GGCACACCTTTTGATTAATATTAAATGATCATTTTTTATTATTATCAATGGGATGAATTATTTTACGCGTATCATTGCGTTCGTTTATATTTTATGATAAAAGAAAGAGAGATAGAGAAAGAAAGAGAAAGAAAGAGGAAGTGAAAGAGGAAGAGAAAGAGTGGGAGACCTTGAATCTATAGGAAATGGTAATTAAATCCTTTGATGCGATAATAATAGCGAATTTTCGAGTTAATTGCCGAATATTCGGAGTGGTTTGAAACGCGTAATTTAAACAGGCAGGCAGCCGAGGAACGCGGTAACGGATTCCATTAAAACTTTTCGCTCGGCTCGTACGATAAGTGACACGTATTCCCTAGCATACTCTCTAGCAAAAGTAATACATTTTAAAGAATTTGACGGGAAGAATTTACATTAGAAAACTTTGCTAGACGCGTATCCGCGAATCTTGACGAATCTTCTTCTTATTCTTCTTCTTCTTCTTTTTCTTCTTCTTCTTCTGCATATTCCAACACGAAGAAAAAGATTGTGTTCCGTTTGTGATACCCCAAGATGATAAATTAACTATGATATTTATTATACCAACGTACATAAAGTAATCTACAATAATATATTTGTTCTTCCTTTTTTTGTTGTAAATAATATGAAAATTTAACGGAGGAATGGAAATTATTCAAATATTACAATTTGTTCTTCTTTTTGTTGTAAATAATATGAAAATTTAACGGGGGAATGGGAATTATTCAAATATTACAATTTTTACTTACTCTAGTAGATTGTTGTTGTTGTTGTTTTTATTTTTTTAACGTAAATATCACTTAGTATTTATTTAATTTGGAAAAAAGATTACCCTCCGGATGATTAATTTTAAGTATATATTTATATAGATAAAGCTTAATGTACAAACAAATATTTGTATTCTCTTATCGTTAATATAATAACGATTTAACGAAAAGAAATTCTACAGCGGCCGAATATTCAAAAGTTACTCGTCATAAATTATTTTTCAACGCGTATACCATTTTAATAAATATCTTCAAATGAATTTAACGAGTAAACATCGTTAATATATTGTTTTTCGTATTTAATTAATTAAAAAATATATTCTATCGTTTATATATATCTTAAACCAGATGAAAGATTAAAAGTATATATTTGATTCTCTCTGGAAAGTTAATAATAATAATATAATTAATATATATATATATAAAATAATATCCGAATATTTTGAAATTATTTTCTGTAAATGTTGAAAAATGATATTATTCGATGAAACATTTATCTTAATTTAAAGAGTTAATATCGAAACCAGATATTATTTGTTGAACGTAGATTTCACTTCGTATTTAATTAATTAAGAAAAATATTGTTTCGCGTTGGTAAGACCAGATGATAATTTAATATAAAATTAAATATAAAGATAATCCTCCTATAAAACGGTAGATAGGTTTCTATAAAATGCCTTATTGAATGAAACCATGTTATATAAATGAGCCCCAAAGTTCATTATTCTTTCGCGTCATTGTTTTAAAGTAATTTCATTTTTAAATATGTCAAGCAACCATTGTATTATCCAGTGCTGTAAAAATACATTACTGTACCAAGAATTTTTGTATCATGTTAGAGTAAAACCGTGTTACAGGATACCGTGTTGTAGGAGGGTTCTCGTAATTTATAAATCATATTATGATTTTATCATAATAATTTTATAACATCGTTATGAATTTATGATTCCGTGTTCAAGCAGGAATTACCAGTATTATTTCCAATCGTAAATGAAACTACACGATATAACAAGAACAAAAAAATTGTATTATACAATAATATTCTAAATATATTCGTAATTATTAATAGTAAATGATTGGAATACCTAATATTCGATGAATATCTATTATTAATCATTAAAAAATATCTAATGTTAAGTAATCTAATGTTATGAAATCGTTATGAATTTATGATTCCGTGTTCAAGCAGGAATTACCAGTATTATTTCTAATCGTAAATAAAACTACACGATATAACGAGAACAAACAAATTGTATTATACAATAATATTCTAAATATATTCGTAATTATTAATAGTAAATGATTGGAATACCTAATATTCGATGAATATCTATTATTAATCATTAAAAAATATCTAATGTTAAGTAATCTAATGTTATGAAATCGTTATGAATTTATGATTCCGCGTTCAAGCAGGAATTACCAGTATTATTTCTAATCGTAAATAAAACTACACGATATAACGAGAACAAAAAAATTGTATTATACATTCTAATTGTATTATAATATTCTAATATATTCGTAATTATTAATAGTAAATGATTGTAGCAAAGGAATAGCTAATATTCGATGAATATCTATTATTAATCATTAAAAAATATCTAATGGTAAGTAATCTAATGTTATGAAATCGTTATGAATTTATGATTCCGTGTTCAAGCAGGAATTACCAGTATTATTTCTAATCGTAAATAAAACTACACGATATAACAAAAACAAAAAAATTGTATTATACATTCTAATTGTATTATAATATTCTAATATATTCGTAATTATTAATAGTAAATGATTGTAGCAAAGGAATAGCTAATATTCGATGAATATCTATCTTCGAGTGAATTTAACGAATAAACCGTCGCGAGTAGTGGTAGGTATTATTTGTTGAACGTAGATATCGCTTCGTATTTAAGTTAAGTTACGTTAAGTAGAACGGAACAAAGTAGAGAAGCGGGTAACGATGTCTAGGAAGCAGCACGGTAATGCTCGACAGAAGCTCGCATAATCCCCGTGCGGGCATCGTCTGTTTGATCTTGTCTCGGATTTTGCCAAGTCGACGGCAAAGCCGGTCCTTTCGTCGAGTATACAGGTTTGCACTTTCCGCAGATAGCGTTGTTGTGGACAGAAACTTCTTCGTAAAACAAGCCTCTACGTCGGTAGAAGGGAAGAAGGGAAGGAGGGAAGGAAGGAAGGAAGGAAGGAGAGAATATGGGGTGGAGAAAGAGGGGTGTATGGGTGGGGTTGAGGGGGGGGGGAGTTAGAAAGGAGCCGCAACATTGGCTACAACTTCGTCCGAGCAATTTGTTAATGGCAATAATTCACCTAAGCGGATTAAACACGATCGTGAGACCGAACGAGAACCCATGAGAGAGAGAGAGAGAGAGAGAGAAGTTGTCATTTAATTGACAAGTTAAAGTTGATACGTAAACGATCGATTGGAGATTAAACGGAAGTTAGAGTAGATCTTAGACGAAATGTCGATTAAGAGTTTGTATGTTATTCGGTCAATAGTATTATTTTTGTTTCGACTATCTCGCGTCTAGACGGTTTTATATAAGTAAGTAACTAAGTGACTAAGTAAGTAAGTAAGTAAGTAAGTAAGTAAGTAAGTAAGTAAGTAAGTGTGTAAGTAAGTAAATAAGCAAGTGCTTGTTTAAGTCGTTTAAGTAAACTACGTATGAGAAAGTTAAGAGAGAAGAACGTTAACAGTTTCATACGAAGAAGCTAGCTTTTACAAGACAAAGTTTTCTACAAAATACGATGTTTATTTAATGTGATCGCGAACGTAAATAGGATAGTTTTCACGTTAGGTAGACATTTATTTTTGTTAATGGTACACCGTGTATAATGTACATATGAGGTTGGATGATATCAAATAATATAAATATTACTAGATATATTATATTGCAAACTCATCCAATGGCTGACCCAATGTTGTTCGTTACTACTTTGTCTATATAGGATTTCATTAAAAACGTATTTGCCCGGTGAAATAAATCATTTCGAATCAGGAAACAGTAAATTATTCTTATCCTTGGGATGAAGGGTCCCTCTTTCTCTATTCCTCTCTCTCTCTCTCTCTCTCTCTTTCTCTTTCTCTTTAGAATCAGCTATATCATTTCGGGATCTCTCACATCTTTCTTCATTCACTTCTCCCTTTCTCGTTGAAAGATCTTTTCTTCCAACGGATCTATTTTCTCCTATCATCGTGACGCTTTCGAGGAAACCCAAGAACCGCCCTTATAATGTAAACGAATCGGAAGGATCCGCTTTTATGTTTCTCGAAAATGGGATCCGTTTCGCTTCGTGTAGGCTTCAACCAAGTACCTAAGTTCCTCAACCATACTCGAGAATCGTTTCATCTTTCCCCAAAGCTATTTTATTTCTGGATTTTACCTGGCACTTCGCGCTTCTAAATACAAATTTCATTCAAATCTAAGCGCCATCGTAATTCTTATTTAATCCATTTGAATTATATAATATTGTTGCGAACGAGAATAAGTAAATGCGATTACGATGATTATCATCTCGGGATATCTTATACTAGCAATTAGAATCACGATGACTTAAGTTAAATTGATAATATCGATTTCTATTGGAAAGGTTGTTTATTTCAAAGCTTTTGCCGATCCTTCGATATCGACTTTTGTTATGAAATAATTATTAGAGGTCGATTTACGAGATTATTATTATAGTTGAATAAAATCAATAATTTTCATACTCTAATCTCTCGCTGTTTTTTTTGTTTTTGTTTTAAACCCTTTAAGATATTACGAGTATATCTACTTTGTTAACGTTATACGATATACGTACAGACCGTTCCAAAAGTTTATTGATTTCACCTTTTAGTAACTTTTACATATAAAATATTGTTTATTTTATCTGTCTGTCTTATTTTACCGAGAGTTATATACGATATATGAGAAATGTAATGTAGAACAAAATGGATCGTATATATGTTATTTCACGAAATAATAAATAAAAGAACAAAATTATATGCATCTCCGTTGGATTAACCTAAAAGTTTATGCTCGATGTATATTTTCTATATACAAACGTACACAGATTTTTCTCAAAAAATCAGGATTAACTTTACGCTTTCATAATGGTATTTAACCATTATTATACTGTTTATCTAACATAAATATAACTTGTTAATAAAATGAACAAAAAGAACAACATGAAAAAGAAAAGAACATTATTTCGAGACGTTCTAATTTATCAAATATATTCTCTTATTATGATTTGTGATCACATCATCATCATCATCATCATCATTATCATAAATGTGTCGGCTCTTTAAGGATTTCAAAGGTTGTTCGATTTTCTTCCCTGATTTTTCCTTTAGATTTTTTCCTAGGTCACGAAAGAAAGAGAGAAAGAGAGAAAAGAGATAACAAGAAAGGGCATCAAAGAAAGACACGTCCGAATGAAAGCGAACGGGAATTCGCAGGAAAGATCGTGAGAAAGGGACTCTATTTGCTACGCGCCTTTGGCAATTTTCATTTCCATGTTTACCTGCGAGACGACGAAAGAGGAATAAAAGAGGACGACGGATGTACGTGCTCGATGACGTTTTCAATGGTCGTCGACTTCCCTCTCTCTCTCTCTCTCTATTCCACACACAAACACACACACATACACGCATAGATATACACGCATACAAACATAGATATATGTATATATTCACTCATTCTCTCTCTCTCTCTCTCTTTATTCCACACACACACACACACACATACATACACGCATAGATATACACGCATACAAATATAGATATGTGTATATATATATATTCACTCATTCTTTCTCTCTCTCTCTCTTGGTAACATTGAACTGGAAAATGGAAAGGCGAACGCGAATCCGAGAAGAGAAACGATTTCAATTCTACCGTTTACCTTATCTCGTGAACGATGCCGAGAGCATATGAATTATTTCTAAGCGTAGGGTATCTAACGGGAATTTAAATGCAACGGGGAAAGGGGGAAAATAAAGAAAGAAAGAAAGTAAGACATTCGTGAACGAATGAACGAATGAACGAGGGAGGAAACAAGCTGAGAGTTAGCACGGTAACGGGAGGATAGAACGGGCAGTGTGCCAGTAGAGTACCAAAACCCTTCATCGATCGGTTAATAACGTGGTGGTAGTGGTGGTGGTGGTACTGGTGGTGGTGGTGGTGGTGGTGGTGGTGCTGCTGCTGGTGCTTCTCTGTCTTCGTACCCCGGCTTAACTCTTTCCTACTTTCTACCATTTGCTTTCCCGTAGGCTATTGCCTTTTTCTCTTCATATTTTTCTCTCTTTTTTTCCATTCTTTTCTTTTTTTCATTCATTCTTTCATTTTTTCTTTCTTTCTTTCTTTCTTTCTTTCTTCGTCCTCTTTATGTTGCACACACTAGTACAAAGGAACGACATACTGATGTACTTAACACCACTACTTGTCTCCGATTTTCTCGTCCCCCCCCTCTCTCTCTTTCTCTTTCAGTTCTTTTCTCCTTCTTCATCTTCTTGTTTCTTCTTAACCTCGTCTAGCTAGCCGGGAAGTACAGTTTCTCAAGTGGGGAAAATGACGGAAGATAAAATCTGGCACGCCGTGAAGTAAAAAAATCCTCGTAAAATGACGACAAATTTTAGCTCACTCTCGAATAATAGACAACTATCGTCACCCACATCGATGATGCCGGTAAAAGTCGACTCGTAGGATTATAGTAACGTAGTCTAGACAGAGTAGAGAAGAAAAAAGATAAAAAAAAAAGAAATTTCCTATAGCTTCCCTTTTATTCAACGTTTCTTCCTCTTTTTTTTTTCCTTTTGTCTTTTCTTTCTCTCTCTCTTTCTTTCTTTTCCGTCTTTTTTTTCAATGGCAACCCATAAAGTCCGTGAGCTTCTGCTAATACTCGCTCTTAGAATTAATTACGCGGCTAACGACCTACGAGCCCAACTGTTCACTCTGCTTTCGTTCATTCTCAATTGTTCTAACTAGGTTCTGGTCCCTCGTGGATGGAAACGATACCATCTCGTCTCTCTTCTTTCGCGATAAAAAAGTACATTCATCAAGCTGCTATTCTTTTCTCGCATTATTCATAAAGAGGGGGAGGGAGGGAGGGAGGCAGTAGTAGAAGAAGAAGAAGAAGAAGAAGAGAAAGAGAAAGAGTTAGAGGGTGGGAAAATTGCAGGCAGCACAGTTTGCGTCGTCTCATTCTATCATTCGTTTTCTTTTTATGATCTTTAATAGAGATTATATCGACGGGAACTGACAAAAAAAAAAGAAAGAAAGAGAGAGAGAGAGATAATTAAACAGATACAGAAAGATAGAGAGAAAGAGAATGAGATGAGCATAGTTATCCATTAAATGTTAAACCAGAAATATATACCTCGTGGGAAGAATAAGCAACTATAAGACAGATTTTATTCACGATTTTCTTGGGTCCCTCTTGTCTTTTGGTTAGAACGTGACCATGAGCGACCACTAACCACAAACTACCCCCTTCTCATCCTCCCCCCGGCCCCCCCACCAGTAGTCTCGACTCTTCCAATTCCCTAAGCCAACTCGTGCCATACTCTCTCCCAGAGGATGAGGACACAGAGAGATGAAGGTAGAGAGGGGTAGGAGAGGAGTAAATGAAGAGGTCGACTCTTGCGCGAGATACTGCAAGCAACCAGGGTGTAGTAACCATTAAACTAGGCGTCTAATAGTTCCTCTCGTCCACCCACGAACAATAGTCCGTGGCGAATGCCATCATCCTCTTACGACCCCTTTAGGAATAGTAACGTTCTCCGTGGGCACCCGGTACACGTTTCAGCTTCCTCTATAAATTTCCTGTCACCCGTCGCTCACGAATAATGTTTTAAAACCGAACGATCGTTTTAATATCTCCGAAATTAATCTAAATCATAATAAACATATAGATATATATATATAGGCCAGAAAAATAAATATGTGTTAATATTTTTAAATTTTAAATATGTGTTATAATTTTTAAATAATATGTATTATAATATTTATAATAGATACATTTTTTATTACAATTAATTAATAATATATTTTTATATAATATATAAAAGTTAATAGAAATATTATACGACGATGGGATATGTAAAAAAAAAAGAAAAAGGAAAACTAAAGTCGTTTATTTCGGTAGCGATACCTAAGTTCATTTTTTATTTTTTTTTTAATTATTTCCGCGAAACATTTTTTTACGACAGTTAATTATCAGTCGTAGATGTTATTGCGTTCAATAAGAAACAATATTAATAACGTTAATACTTTACGATTTTTTTTCTTTTTTATATATATTATATAAAATAATATTATGTTAAATATATAAATCGCATAATTAATTGTCGTTCGAGTTTATTTTGTCTTTCTTTTTTTGTTCGTTTCACTTAGATCCCTCTGTCATAATCATCGTTGTCGTGGATAAGTAAATAAAAAAAATTCTTAAAAAAAGAATAAAGAATAGATGCAATATATATAATAATAATATAACGAAATGTTAAAGTTACGTTTCCTCTTATTTGTTATCGAAATTTAACGAAAGTCTTTTTTAAATGGAAACCTAAAATGTTTCTCTCTCTTGTACACGAATATTTTTCCCATCTTCTATGCGAACTCGTATTTCTTGAATGAGTAGGAACCGGTAGAAACTTCTCATAGAAAGATGCCACAAACGTACTTATAGCTTTTCCTAAGGGGATGAGACCCCAGCAGCACCTTCTCTATATACTCATACACCGAAAGCTTGAAGCAGGTGTACTTTGTTGAGCATATATCTCTGTCTGTAGCTAATAAATATTAACTAGTTGGCTAAACATAGCTCTTGGACCAAACAACTTGCCTAGAACAGCTGAGAACCCAAATACATATACATATGCACGTGCATATGTTATGTACACATGTATATATGTATATATATATATACGTATGTGTGTCTATTTCTTTTTTCCTTTTTATCATTCCTCTACTCTTTCTATTGTTATCTGTTTGTATTTTATTTTTGTTTGTTTTTTTGTTTTTTTATGAAAATGCCAAGATTAATCTTTCTCGTCTCGTTCAACCCACTTTATACATATTACATATTATTTACACGACCTGTGTTTACAGGTGTAAACGACTCTTTAAATTTTTGTCAATTTTCCTATCAAAATATCCAATTGATATGTTACTTTATATATATATATATTTAGAAATATTATTTAGTCAATGCAATTAAATGACAACGAATGTTTATAATTAGTATCGAATTTTCTCTTTTTTTTTTTTTTTTAATTTATTTCACGAAGTTAATTGATTTTGCCAATGAGTATGATCAAATATAAATGAGTTTCCTTTTTTATGATAAAAAAAAAAAAAAAAAGAAAAAAAAACAAGTGCTGTTTATGAAGATAAAGATAAAAAGGAAATAGTAGGTTTGAAAAGGTTCTCTTGAAAACTGTTCGTAAACTTGAATTTAATTAAACTAAATTGCACGTTCCATTCAAGGTAGAAAGGCATTCTTCGCTTCTAACGTAAAAGATGCTGCAATGCGATCGCTCCCTTTTAATCTTTCTTTTGGTCTTCTTTCATTTCTTTGATCAAAATGGAACAGGGGAACAATTATTACGATAAATCTTATCGTAGATTTTCAATGTTCCATCGATTCATTGTCAACTGTATGATGACGTTTAACATTCACCTGACAAATATATATATATATATGAGCCGTTTATTTTGAAAGTGGCCTAACTCCATTTTTCAGTTTTTTCCGGTTACCCACGGTAACATCTACAGCTTCAAATGATCTATCAATAAAGCATTTAAGATTTTTATATTCCGAGTAAATACGGTAATTCTGGACACATAAGTTTTCAGAGTTAGTTGAATCACTGAACCGTTTATTTTGAAAGTGGCCTAACTCCATTAGGAGTAGAGATTTTGGTGTGGTAGAAATGGCATTAAAAACAAATAATTTACTGTTTGTTCCCCGAGAGTATTACAATATTATCAAAAAGTGTAGGAAAGGTAATAACTTTATTGTACATGTAATGAGACAAGAAGATTTTGTATCAACAAAATTATTAGAAGACGCAATTTTTAAAAGGGTCAAAAATTCTAACGGAGAATCAATAAACTGGTTAAAAATATGTTGGATGCGTTTTGTCAAAAATGAATAAGATTTTCTATAAGACATCAATGAATGAGAACGAAAATTTGAAAGTCCTGAATTTAATACCACGTCGGGGTAGACCAAGAAAGTTCGAAAATATTGTATTGACACCACTGTATAAAAATATAAGACAAATTACAACCGCAAAATTCAAGGACATAATTGACTTATTACGATATATACCACCGGAACATCATGATTTCTTTAAATCCCTTTCACATACACAAAATGTAGATCAGTAGAAAATAGTTTTGTAATTTATGTTTGTAAAAAATATTTTGAATCGCATAATTTATGTTTTTAAAGTGTTATAAAGATATGTAAAATAAAATAAGTATTGTTTTTTCGCAATTTGAAGCATCTTAAATTATGTTGAATGGACTTCGGTTCCTTCAAATTTTATAACGAATCTGGTTGTTAATTTTGAAAGTGGCCTAACTCCATTCTTGGTAAGAAAACACATATTATTCACTTAATAATTGCCATTATTTTAATAGGAACTGTAAATTGAACACCTTTAGATACACTTAAGCAACATAACTCATTGTTATTCTTTACGTATATTTTTAATTGCATTGAAACGCAAACCTTTAAATATCTCAATTTAAGGTTATATGAAGTTAGGCCACTTTCAAAATAAACGGCTCATATATATATATAAATTAGTATAGGTACAGATATACATTAATATATATTTATCATCGAAACAGGGAAGAAAGTTTTTTCGATTCGGGTTTTGGCCTTTTTGAACGGAATCACGAGATTGCCCGTTCAAAGTGAAAACTCGATTCTACTAACATCGTTAAAATAATTTCATTCTCGTTTTATCGAGAATGAATCGAAAGTACTTTTTCGAAAGTTGACGAGACCAGATTTAATTACTTACTTTCTAAATCATTTCAGGCTACGTGAAATTGAGGCTACCGAAGTGTAATTAATTATGATCGTTCAAGAAGATATCTACGTTTATACGAAAATTCAAATTAGTACGAAATTCATTCGCGAGAGTGTTGCTACGAAAAATATGCTCGAGCTATCTTGAAAATTTTTCATTATTCGGTTAATCCATTTTTAATTTTCTTTTTTTTCTTTTTTCTTTTTTTTTGGTATGATTAGTTATTAACAGTTATTCCTCTTAATTGGATCAAATTAAAATTGACTGATAATTGTGCAAGTAATTATAATAGTAAATCTAACATAAGTAAATATAAAAAAGAAAAACAATTGAAATAATATATTATTTCACGATTTATATTTCGTAATAGAAATAAAATTGTAATATGAAATATATGAAGTGAATTTTTGGTTGAAATTTTTGTATTAACAATTAATTAACATCCGTGAGACACGATCGAAAAATTATCTTCGACATTTTGAATATTTTTTCTTCGAATTCGAAAATTGGACGAATAAATAAATTCATAAATTATTTACAACAATTCGATAAACTCATCTTTAAATCATACTGCCATAACAAATAATAATTATTCGAAGATAAAAATTATATAATCTTACAATTTTCACGTATTTTCCTTTATTATCAACGTTTATTTGTACGTTTGAAAAACTAGTATTATTCAACTGTAACAAATGCATCCTTTTTTTGGAATTATATTTTTCCGACACGCATACCTATCTTTTTTCTTTGTATATATATATATATATATTTAGCGTCGACGTATTATATTTACATGTGTCATACATCGAAAAAAAAAAATCAAACGAAAAATAATAAAAAAAGGAAAAAAAAAGAAAAGAAAAAAAAGAAAAAGAAAAAAGTACAGAGGGGTATCAAAAATAACAAAGAAAAATAGAAATATAGAAATATAGAAAAAAGTCAAAGTAAAAGAAGATGGAAAACGAGGAAAGGGAAAAGGAAAACTAACCGAAAAATCAAAAGAAATACAATATTTCACGGTACGTGAAAGTACGGATTATTCGTGGATTAGTATTACGTAAAAACTTTCAAATGCGTTACTAGCACGAACGCGTTTTATTTCATCTATATTCAATAATATTATAAATGCATGTATAATCGAGCGAACGACCAGGCTTTTGGGAGATTACAAAGTTTCTCTGTGCGAACGAACATAACGAACGTTCTATTTACAACGGATATTATGAATATTTATTTATTCTTTCTCTCTCTTTCTCTCTTTCTCTTTCTCTCTCTCTATTTTACTCTTCCATGCTGCTTTTTACTATAATATTACTCTTGTTTATTTCTTTATCCCATCTTGTTCACGTTAATGATAAATAATTGGGAGATAAGAATCTCCTCATTTTCACGAACATTAACTCGAATTGATTCTATTGACGAAGATTACGTTTAAAATAAATCATAATAATATTGAGAAACATACTGAGAAACAAAACTGAAAACCTTAATGATAAGAAGGTACGAACCGATGGAAGAAGAAGAAGAAGAAGAAGAAGAAAAAATACAAATAAGTTAAAGGAGAGAGTATTTTGTTAGAAATGGGAAATACCGTTAGGTAGACGTTGAAGTACGGAAATGGAAGTATTACCGGTAGGAAGCAATTAGGAATAGGTAGTAGGTGCTCGGGGATTAATTCCGAAAAAGCTTTGGAAATGCCGAATGATATAATAGAAGAAAAAAGGATATTTAGAAAAATAAAAAGAACAAAATAAAAGAATAAAAATAAAAAAAAAGCAAGAGAAAGAGAGAGAGAGAGAGAGAGAGAAGAAAAAGAATTAGAAAATAAAAGCAAAACGAATTTAAAAGAAAAAAAAATATATAAAAGAATGTTAAAATAAAAGGACAAAAAACAAAAAGAAAAGAAAAGAAAAAAATTAAAAAGGAGATTAAAAGTGAAAGAAGAGAAACATTTTAAAGGGAAATTACAGAATAAAAGGGAGAGAGAGAGAGAGAGAGAAAGAAAGAAAGATGTTAGAAAGAGGGGAAACGAGGTTGAAAAAATGACGAAGGTAAAGAAAGGTGTGCTAGGGAAAGACATCCCTTTTTCACAATCTCACAAAAGGTAGAGACCATTCAAAAAGTAATCGCACTAAACATCTTTCTATTATTTATTTTACTTTTTACTGTTTTTTCTTTCCCCATCCTTACCCTCCCCGCCCCACACCTCATTTTTCTGTATTATGCAATTCTAATAGTAAGATTTAAATTCGGATAATCTCTTGTTTGAACCCAACAGAAAAATATTTGTCCTTTTTTAGATTTTCTAGATAAATGTATAGATATCTATTATAATAATAATAATAATAATAATATAATCGTGTAGGTTCCTTTCGCATTTTAGTTTTAACATCGATCAATCGATATTCCATTTTTCTCCTATCGTCCATGAATAATGGACGATCATAGATTTGATATTCTCATATCAGTGAATTAAAAGAAAAAAAAAAGAAAAATTAGAAATAATTTTAAATACGCCTACAAAAATGATTTTTAAATGAGATTGCGTAAGTATAATAAATAAGTAAATATATACAAAAGAAAAGAGGAAAAGTGTATTGTTACTTAATTTTTTTTCCCTTGTAATATACAAACCGCGATAACAAACAACGTTTGATAATGTCCGGTGAAAAAAACAAGGTGTGATTAATAATAAAAATAAAATAAATAAAATAAAATAAAGCAAAAAAATTCAAATAATTGCATACTCTAGCATAATATGCTAGGAGTGGAAGAGGAAAGTATATTACTTACTGTTTTCCTTGTAAGATAAAGAAAACACAACGCGTTCGAGAAGAAAAAGAATGGAAAAAGAAAAAAAAAAAGAAAAAAGGTTTTCTTTTCCTGACGGTTTTAGGCGCTTTCGTTGACATCTCACGCCTTCCGGATATCACGTGTTGAGTCACGCAAACGTTCCCCTTTTCCGTGGTTGTAACACGGGAATATAACACTTTTCTCGAAGTACGCTCGATTTTTCTTCTTGTCCACCAACCATTTTTCCTCGCAAGCTCATACACAAATTTTCTTGTTTCCGACTATCCAGAGTTTCCTTTTTTTACCACCACTTCTCTCCTCCCCCAAACCCTTCCCCTTCCTACAGGACTCCCGTGCATATGCAAAACCTGCTGTTTTCCTTTTTTTTTTTTTCTATCCGTAATGAGTAGCGTCAAGTTTTCTGCAATTCTCCCTCCCTCTCTCTCTCTCTCTCTCTCTCTCTCTCTCATACTTGTTTTTTTTTCATCATTTTTGTTTTAAAAGCTTTGTGAAAACTGTGAGATACAACGATACGAAGCTTTTAGTATGAAAACGAAGCAATTATCGTACCAATTTTAATCTAAAAGTTGCAAAAAAAAAGAAATAAAAAAAAGAAACAATTAAAAATAAAAAGAAATAAAAGTAATAAAGAAAATATATGAGTTTTCTCTCTCTCTCTCTCTCTCTTAATATCTAATGTGTGTTAGTATATTACGTAATTGGACATATATCGCAAACCCATAGGTTGTACTTCAGGGTTGTACTTATTCTTCATAGGTTGTACTTATTCTCGAAACACTGATCGAAGTATCTTTTAAATATTTTTTATATCATTAAAAAAAAAAAGGAAGAAAATATTTAAGGTATCCTCTTTCAATTGAGACACCTTGTATACATATTTTATTAGTATATTTATAGGTAAGTATAAATAATAATATTTGTAATATATTAACGATTATCGATAAATCTCGTAAACGAATTTTCACCAGTTTTACTATTCCTGCTCGAAGGCCTAATTGAGAAATCGAGTTTGCAGTTTATCCAACAACCCGGAAGATAGAATTATAATTATTAACAAACTGTAATTTTCGTATTGATGCGTTGGAACTTGAGAGTAAAACGATCGGTCTTTCGTTTAACGGAGCTGAAAATATTTATCGACAGGGATGTAATTTAGATTGAGAATTGAATTATTTGGAAGTGTAAATAAAAAGGTTGGAGGAACGGGAGTGGGGGCGGGGTCAGGGGCGGGGTCAGGGGCCGGGGAGGGGAGTGCGTTAATAAACGAAAATGTTAAAAGAATGCAAGAAAGAAAGGAAAGAGAGAATAAGGGAAATAAATAAAGAGAAAGAGAAAGAGAAAGAGAAAGAAAGAGAGAGAGAGTAAAGTTAAATAAAAAGTAAAGGAAAAAAGTAGAAAAAGATAGAAAGAGAGAAAATTTTCTCGTTGGTATTGTGTACTCGTCAAACAATACATATGAAACTTTCTACGAACGATAAACTTCGCTATTATTTCTCTGGTAGAACTTTAGACATAGTACACGATCTAATTAAACGAGTTTAACAATTTTCATTGGCTATGAATTTCTCTAATTACGTTCCTTTAGATCTTTTAATAGGATTTTTCTTCTGAATTTTCTTTTACGTTTCTCCTTTTTCTTTATTTAATCGTTGAATGAAACACGAACGATACCCCAGATGTTTCTATTTCATTTTGTCGACGCTCCGTTCGTTTGTCGGATTGCGAAGATTCATCATCATTCTGTGTAAATATAAACATTGCTAATCCATCGAACGTAAATGCGCATGTTGTAGCTACGTGTAGTAAAATATATATATATACAAAAATTACAAAATCAATAATAATATCGTGAATTAAAAAAAAGAGATATGCTAAGGAGCCGAATTAAATCAATAAACATATAATCTGAACATTTTGCTAAATCGTGATATTGCATAATAAATCTACACGCAAGTAACTCGGTATTAATTTGTATTATTTTTTTTTTTTTTTTAATACAACCACCCCCCCCCCCACCTACCTCCAACCCCCATCTATACCACCAGACACAACTCATTTACTTTTCGCGTGTATATCTGCACACGTAGATTGATAATAATATATACGTGTTCGAATGAAAATTCAGTGAAAATCCTCGCTTAATTCATACGTGCCGTTACAAATTTTCTCTCTACTAGCGAAAGAGATAAATGTCGGAGGGTACAATTTATTATTATATTAAGTAGAGAATCGTAAGAGATAAATTTAGTTCATATATATGTATATATAATATATATAATATATATATAATATATACACTCGTTTCGAGAGACTTCGTTAATTTAAATGAGTTTTGCTTAGATCAACAAAAGTTATAGCGTAATCAATCACCTGGTAAAATTCGAAACGTTCGAAAGGGGCAAACACATCTACGCGTCCACCTCCCCACCACCACGCATACAAACACACACATACACATACACGCACAAATACACATAACTTGGAACTTTCCGCTCGTTATTATTCGATCTGTTCGCATACAGCCGAGAAGCTCAGATAAAATACGAGCGACGGAGTGGAATTTCTCGCGGGAGTAACAAGTTTTGTAAATGCTGTTTTTAAAGAATCGCAACTTCCGCCTATAAGTTTGAAGACTACGTACGTACGTACGTATGTATGTATGTATGTATGTATGTATGTATGTATGAATTACCTAATACGACAACTCGAATCTTCCATTCTTCGTTTCTATGCAGGAATGTGTCTCGACTTTAAACGAGAAAACATTTCTTCTTGTGTTTCCTCTTCAAATCTTTTTTGCGTGCGGGATATAAATGTCACTAAATGAACGAATAAAAAAAAAGAAAGAAAAAGAAAAAGAAAGAAACGATTTGTAAAAAACACGAAAAACTTCGCTTTTTTTTTATTATTTTTTTTTCATTTTATTATTATTATTATTTTTTTCGTTGTGCCGTGGGACCATTCAGAATCATTGTTCCGCATTAATTGTATTATTTTCAAACGTGACCAATTGTATTCGTCATTCTAATAATAATATGTCGTGTATTATCTATAAATAACGTATCACGCATTTTTTTACAAATTTTTCATCTTAATCCAACGAGAATTTCTAACGGTGTTTGCGTTAAAACGACAAATCTAACAATATTTTATTTACGATCAAAGTATTGCGATCTACGTTGGGTAAAAATAGAAAAATTTAAGAATATTTAAGTCAAAAACGTTCATTCTAAAGATTCATTTAAACGCATTAAGAGATATTTTCGAATATCGTATTCGTGGATTTCGATTTTAACGATAATGGCAGTACTTCGAATAGTATATTATTAATAATAATAATAATAATAATAATAATAATAACACATAAAATTGAATGTTTTTCTTATTTGACGCATTGCGTGTACATATTATCTTCGAATTATTCTCACAAATCTCACGTTTTTTTATTTTTATTTCTTTTTTTTTTTCTTTTCATCGAAACGATTTTCCTCTAATCATATAACTTATTTGATTATTTGTTTCATTTCTTTTTTTCTCCTTTTTTTTTTGTCCAGATTACAAGTGCGATATGTTCCAACGGATTATTACACATCTTATACTCGTAGAATGTATATAATATATAATTATATTTGATCATTTTTTTAAATACTTTTCCATCTGAGTTAGTTCATTTTAACTACCAGCAAATCAGCGTGCATTTACATAGATAGAAATATACTTTATACGCTTATCAAACGCATCAAACTCTCTCTATGTAAATTCACGTTTTGCGCGAGTTACCTCTTATCGTCTAGATAATAATTTATACTATATATGTATGTATGTATTTATGTGTGTACGTATGTGTATATATATATATATTATATATACCTATATATAACTCCGTATTCACTTTCATATCGATGACCAATTACATAGACACATATTCGGGCAAAAATTTCGTTAGTACGTTCCGATACGCTTCAGAAACACGTATATTCAATAGAAATATCAAAAATTGTTAGTCGATAAGAGTTTCCTGTTGCCGAGCTTGACTCGTTCGTAATTTGACAAAATTAAAAAAAAAGAAAAAAAAAAAAGAAAAAAGGTATTAAAAATAAAAAAGAAATCTCTCCCATTTCAATATTATCTTACAATTTAATTAATTGGGTCGTTACGGTCAAACGGTACAATAATAAAACTGCTTTTTCTGGAATATATTTTTTTTTCGTTTCCAATAAAAATAACTAATAATAGTTTTCAAATTTTTTTGTCTGCCTTATATATATATATTGTGATTAGACTTTTAATTAATAGAAAATAATTGTACTCAAAGAGAAAGGAAAAAGATTTTTTTTCTATACAAAAATATAACCTACTTTTAAATACGATATTTTCTGGAAAAATTGTAAGTAACTCGCGTCAATGATTTATTTATTCGATTCTATTGATCTAAAACGAGATATTTAAGAAAGTTCTTACTATGTATGATTACCACTATACTGAATAGATTTATATACAACAACAAAATTACATCAGAAATTGACAAAGTGGTTTGCTTTAGCAAAATTTGTTGCCTTTTTTCGATATTTTTCATTTCGTTTAAATTCGTAATTATGTAATTGTAGTTAAAATTTTATTAACTATAAGACTATTCGAAAGCTAATGATGTACAAAATAACGTATACGTATTTAAGCGCAATTGGTATTCGTATAATATAGTTCTTTTCTTTTTCTTATATAATCTTAAAAAATTATATTATGAAAATAAAAATGTATTTAACGATCTGACCGTCGAAGCTATATTATAAAAATTAAAATAATCGAAATTTTATATATGTCAAGATTTTTGTATTGCATTTTTAACAATATGTACAAAATTATATATACAAAGAAAATTTGTAATCACAATGACCCCCTTTTTAAAAAATTTTCGATATTCGACATTAATATTTAATCTGATTCACAAATAAAGCCAAAAATGTATAATATATAATATATAATATATAATATATAATATATATATATATATATATGCGATCAATTTGCGTATTTACTAATTAAACGATTGAGAAACTTTCTACATATCGTTATTCTAACTCTTGTATCTATTAATCCTTATCCGTACTCTTAGTTCGTTATCTATCGATAAATTCCCATTTCGCTTGGAATAATCCCCATCTCTCTTGGGTTTAATCCAAACTCTTCAAACAAAAGTTCAACTCTCAGCGATATGCGTTTTCGCGACACACCGGTTACCGTCAATGTCACACCTGTGAACGCATCTTGCAGAAGCAATTTAATCAGATCCTTTTGATCCTTAACCCAGCTGTGCTCAGGTTGCCTTTCTAAGCAAGTTGCTTTTCAAGAAAAGAGAGAAAAGAAAAGGAAGATAAGATTTCTCAAGCGAATGTATATATATTTTGTATATGAATATATATATATATTCATATACAATACATATATTCATATACAATATATAGCCCTTCAAACCCGAAAGGGACGGAGTAAAAAATAAATAAATAAATAATAATAAATAATAAAATATATAAAAAGTAAAATATATAATTAATAAGTATATAATAATTAATAAAATATATAATAAAAAATAAATATTGTTTATTTATTTATTAATTCATTATATATATCTATATATATATATTGTGTATGCCTAGTAGTCCCATGTATTTTGCCCCCAGTATTTTTCCCTAGCAATGATTTCCGTCCACACACTCATTACAACCATCCCCTCAACACCCCTAGTCACCCCCTCCCCTACACTCGTAGATGATGTCCACTCAGTTTATGGGCCCAATATATCTCGCTGGCCCACGACCACGAACTCGCACACTCGTAAATGATATCCACACACAGTTCATGAACCCAATGAATCCCGGAATGCAAGAGCCACTTCTTGACAGTAGTTTAGAATCAGCTGATCCAGGAGGCCCTGCTGGAAGATTACAATGGCAATCAAATATATCAACGTCAATGAATTACTCGTCACCATCGACGGGTAATTACAGAGGCCCACCAGGTTCAAGTGTTTCTCTGGGCCCGAGTATGTTGATTATGCCCAGTAGAAATCAAGTGTACCCTAACGAAACCCGTATCTGGAGGAAACACATGCCTGGAATAAGCATACGAGTATGAGCATGGTCGTGTTTAGTTTCTTTTATGGAACGTAATCTCACGTTAAAAAAGAAAAAAATAAAAGATATTTGTTTTGAAAGTATTCATTGTAAAATGAAAATATATTGACGATATATTAAAAATGATTCTTTAGTCAATTTAAATACGCGACCATTATTGTTTAACACGACCGTTAATTTTTTGAAGTAATTCATACATATGTATAGGTTACCGTGAAAGACCGAAATTGGAAAAAGTCAAGATGCACATGGTTGAATGTCAACATATACCAAATATGTCGGTGGAAGATCGAATATTTGGGTTTATTTTTAGACATTATTATTTTATTATTTTTATTATTACTATTTTAGGTATTTTAGGTATTTTAGGTATACATCAAGCAACCACGTGAATCTTGACATTCTTCAATTTCGGTCTTTTACGGCACTATATATATGTATATATACATATTATGTATTTATGTATATAAGAAAGAATATTAACAAGCCAAGGACAGCTGGGTTTTACGAGCTAAACTACAAGCTAGTCTTATAAATAAATCGTTCAATTTAATTGAAACCTTAGGTATTAAAGTTCTTGAAAAATTCTTACAATTATTCTCGTGGACGTTAAACTAAAATAATAGCGAATCCGAGTTATCGATAATAATTTAGAATCGTTATAATAAGTCCTCGTGATTTTGTTTAAAGTTAAAATAACGTTAAAAAATTATTTATTAATTAAAAACGATATTTCTAAGACTTTCTTTACTCGAGTAATTGTTAAAAACTATCTTAACCGTAATTTCGATGATAGCACGAAGTGTTCGTTTTATTTTGTTTTTTTTTTTCTTTTTGCATCCGCGATCTTTCGTGGGAAAGTAAAAAGAAAATGAAAATGAGAGAAAGGGGTATCTAAGTGAAAAAAACAAAAAGAGAGGATGAAAAAACAATGTAAAAGGAAAGAAAAGAATAAGAGAGAGAAAAAGAAAGAGAAAGAGAGAGAGAGTAAGAGAAAGGAAACGAAAGAGAGAACAAGAAAAAGCAAAAAAAAAAAAAGAAAAAAAATAGGAAACGAAATAAACGAAGCGATTCTTCGCAAGCATTCGAGAAGAAGATTTCTTTTTCTTTTTATTCTTCTTTTTCTTTTTTGTTTAACGTGCTTCTAATTAATTCCACGAAACTTTCTGATCGACGGATAAAACGGCCGAATAAGTTTGTTGGTAGTGGGGTATTATACGGTAGGGTTAATGTTGATAGTAATGGTGATGGCGATGGTGATGGCGATTATGGTTGTAGTAGTAATAGTAATAGTAT
The DNA here is from genome assembly GCF_010416935.1 of Polistes fuscatus. Lineage (NCBI taxonomy): Eukaryota > Metazoa > Arthropoda > Insecta > Hymenoptera > Vespidae > Polistes > Polistes fuscatus. The sequence continues at coordinate 3,631,943 of NW_025113140.1, forward strand.
AGAAAGCAGTGATATCAGAGAACAACCAAGAAGAGTTTTAGAGTCGAGTTTGGGCGCGCGTGCGCGCGTGCACGCGTTCGAGGGGGTGGACGGAGGGTAAGGAGGTTCTTCATGCTATGGAAGAACGTTCATTTGTCTTCCAAGGGGGAGAGTACACCGTGTGTTTCGTTTCATACCAAGATGGTGGGTGGGTGGTTCGCTTGCTCGCTACTTTCCATCGTGAAACAATACACCAGTCTTCCGGAGTTGTGGCCTGCACAATGGCGGCCCCCCAAATGACAAGAGAATTTCGCAATTTCTCTTTTCGGGCTACCACCCCTACCATTCTCGCGCCTCCTTCAGACTCAAGTGTCATCCATTGATCACGAGCGGAACGATCATTGTCTAGTCGAGTTCTATTCCCCAAGGATTTTACCACGGTATATATATATATATACCTAACTATTCTTTCCTATGTTAGTAAAAAGATGGTGTACAACCATTATATGTAATTTCATTTTTGTATTCGTTATATTATTCATATATATATATATATATAAATTTTTGTTTATCTCTTTTATTGATAATTTGTTCGTTCATTCATCGATATCTTTTTTTGATAATTGAATTTTTTTGACAAACGAAAATTCTTTGAAATTGTTTTTCTCTTTATTCTTTCTTTTTAATTTGTGGATTAAATGTTATTCAGAATTGATTTTTTAACGATGATATTCATTTAATTTTAAATAACTTTACTCAAGAGCGTTAAGTATTTATTAATGTATATATTGTATCGGTACGTATATACGCGCGTCAGTCAATCATTTTTTTATTATTAATCCCCCTTTTTACACACGGGAAAAATCGATCACTTTATATATATATACACATATATATTTTCTTTTTATAAATGTTAATGTTAAAATGATGAGAAAATATAAGCCTAAGTTCTTGGCTTGCCCTACGTTCACAACCAAAGTGAAAGCAATTTTACGAAGATTCTAAGATGCCGTTATATATCATGTAAGCGCGGCATGTAAGTTTAGCCAATAAAGTGACACCGGCTGACTAGTCCTGTGATTAATTATGACAAATGAGTAACCCGAATTGCTTTGATCGCTTCGCTTATTTTCACCACGACGAGTACTACGTGTCAAACTGTTTTTTACTTCTCTCTCTCTCTCTCTTTCTATTTTAATAACTTAACGTTTAAAAAGATATTGTTTTAACAATAACGATTTGTTTTATTAGATAACACATACATACACACACACACATACACACACACAGAGCATACGTAAGATTTAATTACATTTTCTTAAAGATCGTTATTTTCTATCGTATTTGTGTTTAATATTTTAAATGCGTGTTGAAATTGAATGATATCACAAATAGAGAGTAACGGAATATTTTATTATATAATAAATTGACTGACGCAGTTTATATAACTTTCTATCAGTCTTGAATAAATGATCGATACCGTTATCATATTCTTTCTCTCTCTCTCTCTTTCTTTCTTTCTTTCTCTCTCCCTTTTTATAGAATAATATCTTCGATAGATACAATATCGTACCTTTTCAATCTTTTCAGAATTCAATTTGTTGTATTCAGTTAGCGCAATCCAATCTCTTACACAAGAATTTGTTCCCTGTCTTACTTTAAAATTTCACACAATATTGGCTTTCGATGGATATATTTTATGATTTTTTTCTATCGATTCAATGTAAAACCCATCATTTATATCGAATTCTAATAATAACGATCCTTCGTGCTATCGTTTATGGCTCATATGCGTTAGGCAATGTTTAGAAACTTCGACGTCGACTCAAGCAAAACGGGTTTGCTATTTTCTACGATTTTTATAGTCAATTTCATTATATGGATATTCGATGATACGTGAGTCAACGTGCGAAAATAATCGGACGATTTGTTCCTTATCTAATATATCATCTTATATATTATCTTACACGAAACGAGATAATCCCAAGAAAAAAACCGAAAGCTTTCATGATTTTCCTCGTTAATTATTTTTTCTTTTTTTCTTTTTTTTTCTTATTTTCTTTTTTTTTTCTTCTTTTCTTTTTTACTTCACTTTCGTTGCTTTTTATTATTACGGACATACGATATCTTATTATTATTAAACGCTTTAATATTATTTTTTACGAATTAATTTGACAAGAATGATTAATACGTCTTATGTTTATACGATGTGTGTTGTTGTTGTTTTTCTTGTTCTTGAGTTTGTTTCGATAACTTCTGCCACCGTTCCGAAGGGTTTTGTATTTGGAAGATGGAGTATGATGACTCGGATACTTCCCTTTGAAAACTAGCAGTCGTCTTGCGTCGAAGATGTCTGTAATAGAGCCGCCACACGTTCCGAAAAGTCCCCCGAAACGGAATGCGAACACTGGAAAACAAAAGAAGATAAATGATTTTGCGATTAGTTTAATTACTATAATATTATTTGTTTCTCTGTTCTATACTGTTTATATGTTGTATATGTTCCCGTGAAAGACCGAAATTAGAGAATGTCAAGATTTACATGGTCGTTTGGTGTATGCTCGAAATATTAATGTGTAAGAATAAACCTAAATAATCGGTCTTTCACCGACGTATTTGTTGACATATCACCATGCGAATCTTGACATTCTCCAATTTCGGTCTTTCACGGTAACATGTAAAATGAAAATAATAATATCAACCAATTAAAATATTAATATATATTTTAAATAGGTAATATATGTGAATTCACACATCAGAAGGGAATAGTTAAAGTATGAAATTGATTTATAGATTAGATTTAAAGTATTGGAAGGGATAAGAACAAATAATTACGAACATTGTTTTCAACTTGTCTCCTTAGTCTCCCAAATATTACATTAACTAGCAATATTTTTGTTCAAAATTTTATTCATATATATTTTTATGAGGATGAGGCTAGCAACCTATCCTCGGTAAAAACAATAAATCGCTTCTAGAAATAGTAATAAAAAAAAACTATTATAACAGGACAAAGTTCTAATAAAAATAGAAAGAAGAAGAAGATATATATTTGTATGAAAAAAATTCATACAAACGTAGGATCGTATTGATTCGTAGAATACTTAACGAAGCTTTTAAAATGTTAAAATGATCAAAAATATTGGACGTTATTCGAACGTATGTAAGTAAATATATTGTTGTCAGATAAATTCATAAATATAGGACTGTATATTGATTCGTAGAATTCATAACGAAACTTTTAGAATATTAAAATGATAATCTTCACAAAATATTCGATGTTATTCGGACGTATGTAAGTAAATACTTAAATACATATATATATGTGTATCTATTACAAACAAAACAAAGTAATGAAATGATGTAAAATTGATTGTGTGCTACCTGGTATCCACTTGAAATCTACTTTAATTGATATAAATCTTTAAATTTCATGTTATTTCTGTTTTAGAAACGCGTAGTATCGCTGACAATACGGAGAATAATTTCCCAAGGGATACCACTCATCTGAGAATTTATAGTTATGGTTTTGTTTATCCAATAAATATCGGTGTTTTTATACTTACGAACGATACTAATACTAGTTATTTTTCCAACAAAACTTCGACAATTTCTATTTAAAAGTTTATCCCGTTAGAAATATAATATATAATATTAACGAACGAAATATATGAAGGAATGAAAAATTTCGACTCGGTATTATTATACGAAATGAGGATATGTTTTAATAATGTTAAGAAAAAAAAAGAAGAAGAAAACAAAAATCCAACAAATAAACAAACCAAAGTCGACTATAATAAGATTGTAAGAAAAATGAGGTTCCAGTTTCTTAAGCTTCATTCCCAAATCGAACTGTCCCGTGCACACGTTTTTCATTTACCGTCTGATTGTACTGTTAGAACTTTAAAGGTACCGTAAGCTTTTTGTATATTAATTGAAACTTCATGGGGGTGGGTCATCGGTCTACAGGAGACCGAAAAATTAAATTCTGAATTTATAATTTTTTTTCTTTTTCTATTTCTTTTTTTGTCTTTTGTAGATATTGTCGGTCGCAGAAATTATTCGGATTGCTTTTGAAATTGCGATAAAAGAATTAAAAGAAGCAAGAGAGAAAAAAAGAAAAAAAAAGAAAGAAAGAAAGAAAAAAAATAGGAAAAAACACGAAACAAACGAACGAACAAATAAAACAACATTAAAAAGCAAAAAAGAATATGAATAATTCGTAATCAAACGAACGAAAGATAATATATATTTTTCTGTACGCATTTGAAATCCCATTTTAAAATGCGAAATTCTGTAGAACGTGTGCACGTTTCGTAATTAGTAATATACAAATTCGTTAGATAATGATTAACTGTGACAAATTAGATCGTAGGCAAAGCAAGCGATAGTCCTGTTATCGGTATAGTTTATACCAAGAGAATTGATATGCAAACTGCACCGAGGTCCTATTACGAACTAAATACACACTATATGGTTACAGTGTAGTACGTATAAACATATACATCAAGATACGAGCATATACAATGTAGCGATGTAACTAGAATGCGCGCGCATTTATGCCAAGCATTGTGAAATTTAATTAATATGCAGTCAAGACACAACGATGCGCATCGTGTGTGTAACCAACAAGTTACAGTTTTCCTTCTTAGTCTCCTCTAAATTGTCCTTTCAAAGATTAAGAGATATATGGGAGTTGCAAAGTATCTACGTGACAAGATTAGAAATTGTTCGTTTTCAAAACCTTCCCTCGATTATTATGCGAGAAGAACATTTTCTTTCTTTCTTTCTTTCTTTCTACTTTTCTTTTATTTTCTTTTATTTTCTCTTTAGTTTTTTTTTCCGAATAAGTTACGGAGTCAATCGTTGGTTTTTTATGGTCTCTTGTTTTTTTTCTTTTTTTTTTTTTTTTTTCACATTTCTCCCCATAATATTTTTCTCCTCTCTTCGTGGCATCCCCCAACTCGCGACGAGCAATCGGCTTGAAAGCTATCTTCAAAGAACAATGTCGACGTGGAGAGGATGTATTTCGGAAATTAACATTTCACCCCTTGAGAAATCTTCAAGGACGATTTACATGGACTCTTTTAGGACATTCGTGTAATAACGACGGTAAAAAAGAAAATGTCAAATCATGGGATGCTCTAAATATGCTTTTACTAAATTAAAGAGCATACACACATACATACATACATACATATATACATATATATATATATATTTTGCTATTATTATTATTATAATTATTATAATAATAACTTCATTGATTTGTCATTTTAATCAAAGACTTCTTGTTCTAATACACGGACTAACAAAACGATCTGATCGAATGTTAATTATTTATAATTATTATACAAAGGAAGTATAAATCATGGTTAACAATTGGCAATTAATTAAATTATTAATCCGTATATTTGAACAAGGAAGTATTTATTAGATTGAGATGAAAAATCAAGTCAATTCTTTTCAGTTCGAAAAGAGTAAAACGTGATGTTGATTGATTTAAACTTTTAACGAATACTGACGTCATCGTTTGGCCATAGGGTAGTAATTATTTGCCAGTCAAGCGTAGGTTTCTATACCAACAGTCTTTTCTTCTCTCTCACTCTCTCTCTCTCTCTCTCTCATTCACTCACTTTCTTCCTCTCTTGTTTTTTCTTTCCGTTCTTCCACCTTCCATTTTCTTTCGTACACCCCCTAGCTTGCCTTTCTCATCTGACCTCTACTTCGTTCCGGTGAATAATGAATCCGTAGGATCGACGAGAACGACTTTAACGTTACTTTCTTTTACTCCGTCACCGTGGGGCTTCGCTTTTTCGCAACGTTGCAAAAGGTAAAACGAAGGGAGTAACGAACCTGCCTCCTGTCCGTACCACCGGTTATCCCGAACATCTTAGAAATCCTGGGTTAATTAACACGAAGAAAATTACACTACGAGAAAAAACCCTATGCTTGGGTAATTACAAATTTTATATAACCCGATATCTAACTATTACCACCACATTTTACCTACAAAAAAAATAAAAAACAATTCTTTCGATATTAATTATTTATTTTTAATAACTATCACACGTATTTTCTCTTTGGACAAATTTTTATTTTGCATTTATTTTTATTATTAATTATATTATATATATTATTGAAGTTATACTTCTTTCGGCGCGTTGGGGAAAATATAATGGGGAGTGATTTTGTTCCGAGCGTCTGGAAAAACGACACCATGAAGTTTGTCAGTATTTACAACGCGCGGCAAAGCGATTTCAAGTATACGGCATGAGGTTGTCTTCTTTTCTTCTTCCCCCCTTTTTTTCTCAAGCGGGTCACCCATCCAAATACTAATCGTACTCAGCGCTGCTTTACTTAAATGATCGAAGCGAGAACTAATGCTGTAATCGCGCCATGGCTGTTGACGCGTGAAGTTATTCGATATATCTCATATTTAGTGTGGACTGATATCTATATTTTGATATTTTCTTTTTCTTTTTTTTTATTCTTTCTTATATATATATATATATAATAATTATTTCTTTTTTTTAAGTTACTTTTTTTCTTTGAAGTTTTTTTTTGAAGTTATTTTTGAGGTTATTGAGGTTATATTCGTTTTGGTACGGCAAAGAAGTATAACTTCTTACGTGCGTACATAAGTACACACACCAGTTTTTTCTTTTTTTTATTCTTTCTTATATATATATATAATAATAATTATTTTTTTTTAAGTTATTTTTTTCTTTGAAGTTTTTTTTTGAAGTTATTTTTGAGGTTATTGAGGTTATATTCGTTTTGGTACGGCAAAGAAGTATAACTTCTTACGTGCGTACATAAGTACACACACCAGTTTTTTTATATATTTATTTATATATAAAAAATAATATTATTATATTATTTTTATTAATTATTATATTGTAATTACAATATTTTCTACTAATTTCGATACACGTTTTATTCACATAGAATAATATTTAACTCTTATATATATCTTTCTCTCTCTCTCTCTCTTGTATAAATCCAATCAAATAATCTATTTAATCAAAGTTGCTGCATAGGTAGAAATCTTGAAATGTTGAAGGACGTGGCGAAATGAAGGGAAGAGGAAGGATATAGAGAAAGATAGAGAGTGGGTGGATGGGGTTGGGGGTTGGGGGTTGGATGTTGGAGAAGGTGGTAGGCAAGCCTCAATCAACAGTGTATACATCCGATTTGGAGCGTCTCACAGTCTGGTCCTTCTCTGCAGCAAGAGTTGAGCCAACTAAAACGTTGGGGATCTTACAGTTCGTAACGACCTTTGACGTGCAAACAGTTACGATTCTTCCCCTGCTATTCCTCGTTTCTCTCTCCCTTCCTTTCACGTCACTTATTTTCTCTTTTTTTTCTTTTCTTTTTTTCTTTTTTTCTTTTTTTCTTCTTCTTCTACTTCTTTCCTCTCTTTTCATAAATTTTACGTTAGCCTTTTAACTTAAACTTAATAATAAAAAATAAAAAAGATAAATTGTTCTCTGACCAAATTTCACGTTGTATCCCAAATTTGCGAATAAAATTATTCATTCGAATAGAAAATTGAGAGGATCATGAGGATTATATATATATATATATATATATGGGGAAAGTCAAGTTTTAATGAATAACACATAAAGATTCTGAATATACTGCGATAACACGTTAATCTTGAAATAATCTTTCGCTTCCTCTCTCTCTCTCTCTCTCTCTTTCTCTCTCTTTCTTTTTTTCTTTTATAACATTTTTTCTTTAAAGTTATGTTTTATCGTTTGTTAGAAATTTCGCGCAATTTTTTCACAACGATATTTCGCATCGGCGTATAAATATGAAAATTGTCACGCGGCAAACCGCAGGCAGTTGTATTAATTAGCGTGGAAAGGTGAGTCGGTCGAATACGTTTCGAGTTCATTCATATTGATCCCCAAAGAAAAAAAAATAGTATAACCACGTTCGCCACATTTAATTGGGAACACCGAGAAAACTGATTTTCAAATTTATCCATACCGATATCACGGATTCCCATCGGATAGTGATTTTAATTAATGTTTCTAAGAAACTGCATGGAACTTCGCAGAGAAGAAGAGGAAGAAGAAGAAGAAGAAGAAAAAAAAATAAGAAAAAACTTTCGTGACCGTTCGCAAATGTACGTACGTACAAGTTAAAATCTTTTGATCTTTTTAGCTTGACCTTTTTTCCTTCCCTTATTTAACCTCCCACCCCCCATTCCCATCCCCTCTCTCATTCACTTCGAAACATCGAACTCTTTAAACTAAAACGTTATATAAAATCACTAGGGAAAACAGGATATAGTTACTATCTTCTTATGGAAATCTTAACACGATGTTACTATATTACGTAATATCAGAGTTATCTAGTTACGTAATATCAGTGAGTCAGTAAGGGAAATCGTATGGGTATGTGTATATATATATGTATATATGTTATATAGGTATCTACTTGTCGAAGGGTTTACAAGCGTGATATGTTGATAGGGCCTGTTGTTCTAATCAACCGGAAAACCGTATATACTACGTCCAGAAACAGTGCAATCGAATTAATTTCGGTAACAGGAAGGTTTCTTCGTTAGCTCGCTAATGATTATTACTATTCAAATTTTCTTTATAAATTTAATTGCCGTGTTAAATGTAAGCATACGAATTAGACACGTTTGAATGTTTAATTTTAGGATTACCAAAATGAATTTCAAGATATCGCGAGGGGAATGGTGGGGAAGGTGGTTGGGGGAAAATGAAGAATAATATTTATTTTTAATGGAAAAGTAAATAAATAAATATAGCATGTAATATTATATAAATATATTATATTGAAATAGGGAAAGAGCATACGGGACGTTTTAGTTAACGTTAATATTACTTAAAGCGTTAAATACAAAATTTACATGTAGATTTGTATTACGGCAAGCTGACTAAAGCTATGACGTAAATTTACCTACGTTTGTACTACTAAAAAGGGGTTTGAGAGAAGGAAATGGGGTTTGAGAGAAATCCTGGACATCTGTGCGAATACTTAACAGTTGAAGCGAAGAAATTAAATCACCATTTGAGAGAACGACTTTGATTAGAATTATTTAACATTTCACGAAAGAAGACGACGATTTTCTTCAATGAAAACGTCACGATACCATTCGTAAATGAAGAAACTTAACATTTCCTCTCAATTTTAATTTACGATTAACGAGAAACGTAGTAAAGTTCGATGAGATGCAAAAACTTGACAAAGGTATTCGACAAATTGAAAAAAAGGGGATAATGTTTCGATACTATTTACGTTGTTGATTTTTATAAAACAAGTTTCTGAACGAATACCATAGAATTTTTATTGTCAGGGATGATCTACTTCAAGCGACGATAAAAGAAAGAAAGAAAGAAAGAAAAAAAAAGGAGAAGTTGAGTTAAGTGCGTAAGGAAAGTGGAGGTAGGAAGAAGAAAAGGTAGAAAGAGTAAGAAAATAAAATGGAAAAGGATGGAAAAGGAAGAAGAAGAATAAGAATAAGAATAAGAAGAAGTAGAAGAAGTAGAAGAAAAAGAAAAAAAAAAAAGAAAAGAAGAAGAAATGGGAAAGAAAGGCAATGGAAGGTGATCTAAAATGTCCCTGGAAAGTTCTACTAAAACTACGGGTCTACGAGTCTACGAGTCTAACCATGGCTCTTTACCTATCCAAGACCTTCCTCGTCGCACTTATTTTCCCTTATGGCCCATAAAAATGGAAGCGCGCTTCAAGGACAACGGAGAAACGTTCCCATGGGATTACCGTGGGGGATAGAGGAGAACCACCAGAAGGAGAATGGCATATAACAATAAAAGACCAATAGAATATCGTGCACGTACGGCCAATACATATTGCATGGGCTAAACCACATCTCACTCCTTCTTGCTTACTCTTTAAATTCCTAACTTGTGTGTCTTATCAAAATCACATCTTATTTTCTTTCTATATTTCTTTCTTTCTATATTTCTTTCATCTCCCCCCCACCCCACCTCCCCTACGAGCAAAATATTTATTTATATTTATTTGTTTTTCTATCGTTATTATTATTATTATTATATTTTTCGTAGATATCTTATTGGTATAAATTAATTAACACTAAACGCGTATCGAAATTTAATATATAGCTATTCCTGCTGTGAGCTTTTTACTGTTCAAATGACTGCTTTTAATAAAAAGATATACTTTTATATATAATAAGATTTTAGCCCATTGGATATAGTAAACAATATATCTTTGTTTTATTTAGAAATGAATAATGTACATTTTATGCGTTTAATAATTATGCTAAACCACATCTCATTCCTTCTTGCTTACTCTTTAAATTCCTAACTTGTGTGTCTCTTATCAAAATCACATCTTTCTTTCTTTCTATATTTCTTTCATCTCCCCCCACCCCACCTCCCCTACGAGCAAGATATTTATTTATATTTATTCGTTTTTCTTTCGTTATTATTATTATTATTATTATTATATTTTTCGTAGATATCTTATTGGTATAAATTAATTAACACTAAACGCGTATCGAAATTTAATATATACCTATTCCTGCCGTGAGCTTTTTACTGTTCAAATGACTGCTTTTAATAAAAAGATATATTTTCATATATAATAAGATTTTAGCCAATTGGATATAGTAAATAATATATCTTTGTTTTATTTAGAAATGAATAATGTACATTTTATGCGTTTAATAATGTAAATTTTGTAACAATTTACAGAACGTGGTAATTTGACCGCGGTCACGGTACGTTTATTATTAAAATTACGTATTATTATTTGTCTTCGTTTCGTTTAAATCCAAATATTATTGATTTATTATTTCATTTTATTTTATTATAATTTTTCTCTTATTTTCTTTTTCGTTTATTTTTCCTTCATTATTATACAGACGTTATTAGTATCGGTTTTGTTTTTCTCTTTTATAGTAGGTAGTACATTATAGGTATTTATAAATTGAAAAATTAGTTAACATTCTCCTTTATTGTTATATTATCGTCCATTGAAATTCCTTAACTGAAGGAAGAGCTTGGAGATACCACACCCTTGCCACAGCTGTTCTTCCTTATTCTACTGGCTGGACCCCAACCACTAACTCTGGAAGAAATACTGAGACAAAACGGTTCCAGCCACGACTCAGACGATAAATGGCGTTCCACCGTTTCTTCTCACCCGAAGAGTATCTTCTCGACGAATTGAGTCTCCGTGTTGATGAAACGAACGGAATTAACTGGTTACGAGTATAACGAATCATTAAGATTACACGGTTTTACCATACCGTTAAAATATATTTTCAAATGTAATATTAATACACATATATACGATTAAATTGAAAAAATATAATTATCGTTAAAACCAAAATGGAGGATTCAATTGAGATAAATCAAATACATCGACAATATATTATTTTCTTTTAAAATTAAAAATAAATCCAATATATAATATCATTGAGATATTTCTAAATAAAAAAGGTTATTAAAAATTGGAATAATTTTTTTCTTTGTGTATAAAAAAAAACATTATTCTTTACGGTGTTTTTTATATCTTGGTTTTAACTAAGAAAGGATGGAATAATTAATAATATTGTTTTTAAATTTGACGAGTCTTGGAATTACGAGTTAACATGAAAAAATAATTTTATGCGCATTAATAAATGTGTATTTTATAATCGAACAAGAGAAAAAATGATTATTATTTATTTGAAAAATAAAATAAATGGTAATTAATTATACCATTGAACAAAATTATTCGTCCGTAAAAATAATTAAATTAACGATTAATTATATATATATATATATATCAATTGTGTGTGACGTTAATGATAGTTAAATTGTTCTTAATATTTCTTCAATCAAACACGTAACTAAGTTATCTGGGTTCTTTTGAAATTCGCGAGAAACTATGGTATCCCTTTAACCTCTCTATTTCCCTCTCTCTCTCACTCTCTCTCTCTCTCTCTCTGTTCTTCTTCTTCTTCTTGCTTGCTTGCTTGCTTGCTCCACGATTATGATGAACCCTTCTGAATAATGTATGACACGCAGTAGAGATCTCCAACTGTTCCACTTTCTTTCTTCCTAGAGAAATGTAGGATTCGGTTAGTACCTTTCTTTCGTTTATTTTTTCTCTTTTGGACGAATAGTAACGTCGATAACACCAGAGAGTAGTTTACAGAATCGAACGAGAAGATGTACCTTGATTTACCAATGATAAAGCATGAACAAAATTTCATTACACGTGTACGTATTGATAACGTAATTGTTTGTTTTTTTATTAATCGTGTTTATAATTCAATCCTAATTACATTTTAAGATCAATTATTTTCCACGAGATAGGGGAAGTTGTTACTTAGGATGCTAAGAACATAAAAGTTAATATTGAAAAACAAATTATTGGTTAGATTTATAAAGAATTTTTGCAAATTTTCAACATTTTATCGTGATATTTTCTGATAAGACTCGTTTGAAATGTTTTTGTAACGTTGTCGAGAAAATGAACGACCGTGACTACTGGCGATTTAATATCATTCATTTATACGTAAAGTTATTACATTTTTCTACACGATAAAGTAATTTTGATCTCATCGTTACGTGATTTATATCTATTTATTATAGATTTGTTCGAATATTAATTTTATGTCTTTCTTTATTTTTTTATTTTTCTACTTGTTTTATGTTTTCAATATGATATTCGATAAAATCGATGGGTTATAAAAGAAAAAGAAAAAAAAAAAAAAGAATAATAAAATAGCGAAATGAACTAAAGCATTTACGTCACTTTTACCTACTATTTCTCTTCGTGAAAAGTAAAGAGAAAAAAGCCTCGGGGTAAGATCGAAGCATGCATATCTGCGAACGAAAATAGAAAAACATGTGATGTGTTGTAGAAAAATCGGTCTGGAGGGTATATAACTAGTTTATAGAATAAATTGAAAAATTCTATAAAAATAAAAACTATATATAAAAAAGATATTCATTTTATTCGTTAACAATATATATATATATATTTTTTTTTCCCGATATCTCTCAATGTCAATTGATTTTCAAACTAACGTAACAAGAATGTATTACAATAGTTTTATGATTAACACAGAATGTAATTTTAATTTGTATTAATAATTAATTTTGTATGTTCTGTTTCATTATGACAGAATGGGTTTATTTTGAAGTGTTTAAGATTGTAACTGGAAACAATTAATATACCTACACGCGTGTAGATAATTGAGTTGTAATAATTGTAGATTACAGTTACTGCTAATACTAATTGTTTGTGGTCATTAATATTAGAAATTATTATTTTTCGTTAATTAATATTCTGATAGGAATACGTAATATTGTATAAAGAAATAAATAAAAAAGGAATACGTAAATTTGTATAAAGAAATAAATAGATATAAATCATAACGATGATTAAAAAAGTTATTTACAGTAATAATATTTATAAAGAAATAAATTGTATAAAGAATAAAATGTAGGTGTTAAAATATGAATATATTTAGAATTATGCTCAATTAAATATCTATGATCAAAGATGCTCGATATAATGTTATTCGTAATCTAGAAATATATAAAGACAGGTAAACGATAATAATTTTTTATTATTATCAAAAAATCTACATATCTAATTTAATCAAAATTTATAAAAAGAGAATTTCAAAAACAATACGCACTTTTGCTTGTATTCTGATAATACGTAAAAAAGAAAAAAAAAAAGAAAAAAAAAGGAAGAAAAGGACAATAAATATTTGTAAACGTAAATCTCGCTCATATGAAATATTTTCAAATTAAACGACCATATCTAATAATATCATATTTTCATGGATCAAAATGTAAATTTTTCTTTTGATCGTAAATACATGCAGTATCTCAACGTTACATTCATATAAATATTTGTAATTTCCCGTAGAGATATAAAATACTGTTATTTGTCTGTGAGTAAAGTTATTTAATAAAAAAGTTTCAGGATATTTTATCCTATGTTTCACGATATCTACCTATCAAGAGTAAAAATATTCTGTCTGATGAAAGTTTGAAAAATATCACAGTAGGATACAATATTTGTTCTTGTATTTCAACGTTGTTCCGTAACGTATAGTAAGTAAGTAAGTAAGTAAGTAAATAAGTAAGTAAATAAGTAAGTACGTTTAGCGAATAAATTATTAGTTGACTCTAATAAGACAAGGCGGAAGTTCTTTTATCTAACGACGTGAGATTCTCCTCCTCCTCCTCGTTTTTCTTACCCTTGGATTTATTTTTTTTTCCTTGCTTCATATTCGTAGGACTTTTCCTAGTCTACAAATTACAGAGGTAGTTCGTATAATTTGCCCAGTTACGTTGACGTCAAAGATTCACTCCCGTGATACTAAATTATAACGTAAAATGTTGGCCGTTTTGTTTCATTCACTATCACCTACGCTATCTCTAAATATTTTCGAAATAAGAGAGAGAGAGAGAGAGAGAGAGAGAGAGTAAAAGAGTAATACAATATTTTTCTTTCCGAATTACTTCTATGATTTTCCATTCGCCTTGATTCTACTACACAAGATGCAAAATAAATATCACGAGTTTCTACGTGCAAACCTTTATTTTGTTACTAAACATTTTCTTGATTTTCATAAATCGAACTAGTGTCATCATTCCATACACACCATTATAATATATATTTATATATATATATTTATTTATTATTATAATATTAAATTATTATATTTATTAAATATCATTATATTTATTAATATTATATTAACTATATAAATCTTTTTTCATGTGAATAAGTATTAAAAATACTAATAACAATAGTAATATTGTTTCAAATAATGATCATAATTATTTTTTATAATATTCTTCCGATCATAATTTACAAAAATTCAAAGTATAAATAATATATATATATATAAATATAAATTGTATGTATATTGCGATATTTATATTTTTTTTTTATCAATAATCTAAAAAAAAAAAAAGAATTCATAAAATCCAAGATGTGAACCTTCAACCCCGAATGGTGGGTGCGTAGAGGTTTGCGACAATAAATTGACGATACATTGTCTTACGAGGAGTGGAAGGCCAATGAAAGTTTTCTCTAAAGGATAGGATCAAAAAAATACGGTGGAGGATAGCTATGAGGAAAGGAGGGAAGGAATAAGAAGGAAAAACGTGTGGAAAGATCAGGGAGAGAGAGAGAGAGAGAGATAGAGAGAGAATTCGCTAATAAAACTTTATATCGGTGATCCCATGTTTTATAGTTCGAACCACGTCTTTTCTTTGAAATCTCGAAGCAGTATCTGCACCCTTCTTTGTACTTTATTCTTTTCTTTCTTTCATTCTAAGAAGAAACTTCTTCAATTCCACGTACTTGTTGATTTTCCGTGAAAACTTTAAGATCGCTTTTAGTGGTAGCACTGTATCGTTAACTTATAAAAGAGGACCAAGGGATTTGTACCTTTCTTTTCTTTTTTGTTTTTTTTTTTCGGTCGGAAATCTTTCCGATCTCTAACGTCTCTCTTTCGTTGTTATTATTCTGTTTATTTTTCTTTTTATTTGTAAAAAAGTAAAATCGGTGCCTTTTTACGAAACGAAACGAAACGAAACGAAACGAAACGAAACGAAACGAAATGAAACGAAACGAAATGAAATGAAACGAAATGATACGATTAAAACGAATAACGATTCGTTGTTATAAATTTAAATCAATATATTCTCACATTTAAAGAGAAGAAAGATAAAGATAAAGAGAATGAGAAAGAGAGAGAGAGAGAGAGAAGGAGAAACAAATAGACAGATAGATGCACAATGGATTTGAAAGTGTTTGAAATCTCGTTGATAACGCGTCGCACTAACAGCACGTTCTGCCACCAAGTTGAAGAAGTTTCCACCGTATTTAGGGATTCGTAAAGTTTCGACGAACGAAGTAACGCGATCGTGGGCGGCTTCCCTGAATGCGTTCAACGGAAAACAAGGAAGAGCCCGGAGAAAATGGATGAATGAAAAGCAATTATACAGTCGACTCCTGTGAGTATTTAGCGTGCAAGCCCGCCGCTTGATGTTCGTATTATTATCCGAAGAAAGAGGTTGAGAAAGTGCATACATGATATATATATATATATACACATACACACAAAATGTATATAGGGTATTCCAAAGGTCGCTTTATTCAATCGAAAAATAGCAATTATTGAATTTTTGTTTGTTAGGCATTTGAATTGGGCAACGTTTTGTTGGCCTATACTTTTTTATCAACAACATCGTAAACGATGATACGTATTTTCAAATGAAAAGAAACAATAATATTGTAATTCTATTGACACGTTGATTGTCACGTCGATCACCAGTCCAATCCGTTCACGGTGGTTATTAACGGTGACCGAAATATCGCATAAAAATAAATATTTAAAATTAAATCAATATACGGACGAATTAAATATTATATTTTATTAAAACGTTATATATTGTATTAAAAAGATAAAAAACAAAACAAAAAATGTGCAAAAATATGAGATACGTCGTATCGCAACTGTATTTTTCATTTTAACTTTTTCATAGAGTCATACAAAATTTGCGACGACAATTTATACATTTATAAACTTATATTAATTTATTGTTTTAATTTTCTCGGTAAAGCGACTTTCGGGACACCCTGTATATATATATATATATAGAAGTTAGGTACGTACGTAAAGTATCCGCGAGTAGACGATGGCGATATCTCGAAAATGCGAGCCCTTCGAGTTTCTCTCTTACGGCGAAGGATTGCAATAAAGTGCTTCCTTTCCAGTGTGGCAAAAGGACGGATTTACAGAGGAGAGAAAAGAGGAAAAGAGAAAGAGAAAAAGTGAATGAGAGAGAGAGAGAAAGAGTGAGTGAGTGAGTGAGTGAGTGAGTGAGTGAGTGAGTGAGAAAACGGAATACCGGTTGCGCAAAGTCACTATAACTCTCCAGGATTTTCCGGACGTAGTAGTGGTATAAAATAGAAAAAAAGAAAGTGAGATGGAAGGAAGGAAAGAAAGAGTGAGTAAGTGAACGAGCGAGCGAGTGAGCGAGTAAGAGAGAAAGAAAGAGAGAATTGCAAATCAAGCATTACGCATTCGATGCGTGAGAGCGAATTTTCATCGTTACGGTTATCGTCACTTCGAATATCCCCATTTCAATTCTCTTGGAAAAATTTTACGACTATCATCCCCGCCGAACCTACGATCATGAACGATAACATTGTTTTTTTTTTCTTTTGATAATACAGATGTACAAAGTAGTTGTTTAGTAAATTAATATATATATATGTGTGTGTGTGTGTGTGTGTTTAGTAATTTGGTTAAAATAATATATTAATTAAAATTATAGGAAAAAATGTTGTTCGTTATAATTTTGTTCATTTTGTTTTTAAAGTATATCGTAGTGGGAGGGATTATTAGTACAAGAAGAATTCAAGATCTAAATCTTCTAATCCTTTGACAAAATAAATAGAAGCTGATAAGTGACAGGGGACGTTACATAGGAATACGTGAAAATAAGGATTAACGAATTTCATCCTCTATATATATTTCTGTCTCTCTCTTCCTAACTTTGCATTTATCGGATTACGTGTGTCGTGAGACATTAAGCCAGAAGTGTTTTGCGAATTTATCCTTGAATCAGAAAAAACAGGTGCTCAGAGACAGAGAGAGAGAGAGAGAGAAAGAGAGAAATAGAAGGAGAATAAAAAGAAAAGGAAAAAAAAACGAAAGGAAAGAACAATCATACGTCTCTAACAATAGCTTCACCTTACACGATATAACTTTAATCCAAGCGTAACGGCTTCTCGCATTTTCTTGTCGTCGGTTCATAAAACTCTTGCGGTTTTCGAGTACGTCGGTTTAAACGACGTTAAAAGTATATTATGGAAACATATGTAGTATATGCTTTTGCTCTTTAACTTCTCACCGAGTCAAAGAAAAAGCAGTCGTAATGTCACCGAAACGATTGTACTCGTAATACTTTTACCCCTAAAATTTGGTTTTTTTTTTTCACCTCTCTCGTTTTTTATCTTCCTCGTTTTCAAGTATCTACCTTCAAAGGTGTACCCTTTGAGTTTGCGAGGATATGATTTTTTTTTGGTTGGGGGGGAGGATGGGGAGAAGGTTAAACGATACGAGAAATACCTATCTGCATTTTGGCACGCCGATTTCACGAAATATTTTCGAACACTAGTAGCGTAATAAAATTGTAAAGCTTAACAACACCGTCTAATTGCAGCATACTGTCTATGCAATTTTCTATTCTCTATTAATTATTTTTTTATTATTTTAGTGACGCAACCCTGACGCATTTGTTCGTTCGAAGAACTCTCCCAATAAAATTCGAGCTTCAATTGTTTAACAAATCGAGAGGCCCGGGATTCGAACCCAGGATCTTTCGCATACCGAAAGAACGCTCTACCACTTGAGCCACGAAGACCTGTATTCTCTATTAATTATTTATACGGTTAGAATTCTGTTCGATATTAACCTTGATTAATTAATTAACCTTGTTATTGGTTTGTGGAGGGAGGAAACAAAACAAAGTGTACCTACGTTACGTTTGAAAACAAAAATTTTCATATCTGTATGCAATTTCAAAGTAATGCAACACGGTATTATAGAGAGTATTAACATTTAATGCTTTCAGTGTTATTTCGGTTAAAGAAATAAAATAACAAAAAAGAAAAAAAAAGGAAAAGAAAAAGAGTTACTTGCTTGCTCAGCCTTTTCTTGTTTTATATATATTGTTTTAATCGATCTCGCAAAGTTATATATTTCTCAAGCCTGGTCATTAAGTTTAGCCTTCCGTTTTCTTTGAACCTTTATTATCAGGTAGATATATCCCGACAAGATTCGTGAGAGTACTTAGGGTTTAGTATCCTCGTATCGTTTATATGTCCTAAAGGATATTTTCTTTTCTTTCCCCCTAGCTACCCCACCTCACCCCTTCCCATTCCCACCCTTTCTCTCTCTCTCTTCTAAGTTCTCTTATTTTTACGGTAAAAAGAAATAATACTAACGTTGTAATTTCGCGTAGATAAATTCATCCTTGTTTGAGAAAAATATCCTCGAAATCCTTAAGCGATATATTACAACGGTAGTTACCGGACCGTAGTACTGTGATATAAAGAAGGTAAGTATACAAAAAAAGAAAAAAGAAAAAAGAAAAGAAAAGAAAAATGAAAAGAAAAACAAAATAATAATACAAAGATATAAATAATATAAAGAAAAGAAAAGATATTTTTCTTATCGTTTAACATTTTTGATATAAATAGAGAAAGATAGATAAAGATAGAGATAGAGATAGAGATAGAGATATAGATAGAGAATAAGCAAGTTTATTAATTCGTGGTCGGATGAACGTGTTTCATTCGGGACACGCTCGGTGAACCATTAATACTTGGTGAGCAACGTAATGTTACGCGACATAGTACTCGATTGCGGCCACTTCCACTCGATGCACCAACGAGTACAGAGAATCTGGTATAGAAGCTTCAGAACGGAGATTGTTCTATGTGAGACCTTTCGAGGATGCGCGATATGAGGAGGGGTGGAACAACCCTTCCCTTCAGGAACTGCCGGGGCAGGCTCCATTAAAGCCACCGGAGGTGCAGCCACGTTAATGCACTATGAATTAGTGCATTGCCGATATACCATAAAGTCTGGACGCTCGTACACGTCCGGTAGGGACGACTCATCGTTCATTAAAATTTAATTACGAATAGCTGGTGATAAGAGTCGTTGTTTATGCTAGGGGAACCTTTCGTTTCGCTTCGTTTCGCTTCGCTTCGCTAAACGCGATTTTCAAAGACCTTCCACTGTAATATCCTCTACGTCTTCTTTGAACTAAAGGACAAAGACTAAAAGTACAAGGTTGGAGGGTATAGAAAAGAAAGGAAAAAAATACAGAAAGAGTGAGAGAGAGAGAGAAGGGAGAAAGAGAACAGAAGAGGAAGCTAAGTTTTTAATCCCGCATCTCCAAAGACGCTGCTTTCGACGGGTAACGCGTACACGGCTTCTTTTAATGGAATCCCCGAGTTTGAGAGAATTTTTCGCGGAACTCCCCTAGGTGGGGCGGGGCTGGCAGGAGGGGTGGGGGTAGCCGAGCGGTATCTGAGCTAGACAAGCGAGTAGTCAACTGATATACGACCCGACCGGTCGTCCTCCGATGGTGAAAGAAGTAAAAGCCGAAAGAAGAGAGAAAAGGGCGTTAGAGTAAAAGAGAGTCAAAGAAAAATAGAAAAAGAGAGAGAGAGAGAGAGCTCGAATCACGTATTTATTTTCGCAGGCTTCGGGCCAACCAGGAAAATCTTTCCTCGGTTCTCTGAATGGAAACCGTGAAAAGGGGAGAGATAGGGTTTGCTTCCACCGGTGGAAAATATATATCAGAAAGATATAGGCTGGATTCTGCTAAATCTAGCGGAATTAAGCGTTGAAGGGCACTTAAGGAAAAGAGAAAACTCTCTCTCTCTCTCTCTCTCTTTCTTTCTTTCTTCTCAAGCATTTATCTCGAGGTCTTCGCGAGTTAACGAACCGATATTTCCCCCGATTGCGTTTATATATACCGTCCGATTCGCGTCGAAAAAATAAACGTTGTTGACACGTTCCACGAGCTGCTGGTAGCTACGTAAAAGAAAAAAAGAAAAAAAAGAAATAGAGAAACTAGAGAAGCAATGGGGGGAGGGGGACGGGAAGGGGGACACTGTTAAACGTTCGCATCTCAATTTCATGCCGATGATTTTCAATTTCAAACATTAGCAGCATTAGGAAAAAAAGCGTAGAATGTAAAAAAAAAGAAAAAAAGAAAGAAAGAAAAATAGGAAGAAAGAGAGAAAGTGAAAAATTACACGACCACGTAAACGTTGAAAATGCGAATGAAAGCAACGCGTGGTTAGGCGATTTTCAACGAAAATATCGGGCCGAAACATTTTATAGAACGGCTGAATTATTCGCCGATAAATTTAACAGAAAACTGTCCGCAACGCGGAGCTTTTATAGGTAGGTACGCACGCGTGCTTTTAAAATGACCCCTCGAAGTTTATAAATCCCTGGGACGAACTTACACGTCATAAGCTATCGCATATAAATGCAAATGACCGAGTAACGGGGAGTATTGAACATTACAAAGCTCGTTTGATTTGCGTACATATTGACACAGTACATTTTCTCTAAATCAATCATCGTAAGGTATAAAGATGCATTTCGCGTAAAATGAAATCGTACGGAAAATTTGTTAATAAAATATTTATTATAAATAGTTATGGGTATCGCGCACACCCCCTACGAGATATTTATTTTCAAACAGTTCATTTTAAACGTAAACGACATTCGTGGATTTTCCGAATTGGAAATGAAAAATCAAGCGAGTAGGAAACAGATACGGAAATATCGAATTTCAGGCACCGGAGAGAATGAGAATGAAAGAAAAAGAAGAGAGAGAGAGAGAGAAAGAGAAGAGGACAAAAGTGAAGGAAGGGTCATCGATTACGTATCGGGGCTTCGGTAAAAGCGATTTCGGTAAAATAGAAACGAACGATATACCTACCTAAATGTCGCATCGTGAATAGATTTCCGAATAGCTAGCTAGCTAGCTAGCTTTTCCTGTAGAAAAACGATTTTGATATATTATGCATTTCGTTTGGATCGAAAATATTGAAAGTAGAAGAAAATGCATTGAACGGGGCTACCGATGGGTAGACAAAATACGTTTCACGTCGAAAGGAGGAAAACGATTTGTGTGTACTGCAATAACGCGAGAGCACACCGACGTGCACGTCTGTGAACATGAGTGACACTTCCACACAAATGCCGAAGTACGAGAATATAGGTAAGTAAGTACGTTTGGTTGGAACGTCTGAAACTGACGGCTATTATGTGCGCGTGCCTCTTCGACTAGATATGCCTTTGCATCTCTTCTCTACACACATACACACATACACACGTTAACGTATGTACGTATATTTCTCTCCTTCTTACTCTCCCTCTCCCTCTCTTTCTCTTTCTCGTTTTCTCTCGCATTTTCGGTAAGTATATACCTACGTTGACACCTAAATTTCAATGTCATACGTGCATTTGCGAACGAACCTCACCAGCTCAACTGTTCCTAGAGAGAACAGTCACGGGACTTGCGCATTTAAACGATCCATCTTGAAATTTATTATTATTATTATTATTATTCTAGCACGTAAATATGATGAAAAGAATATGGCATTAACGAAATACCACAATATGAAGCGTATAAACGATTATTCGAATAAAATGAAAACTTTTTGTTAATAGTTTTTACTTAAGTAAACGTCGTAATGGATTGAAGAGATTAAAATTGGTATTATTATTTCAAATTGTGAATGTTCGCAATTTTGAATGACTCTCGTTGTAATTTTTTAAATGAATATAGTTCTAAATTCTTTTGTCGGGATTAAAAATTGTTTATTGTCAAATTTGGGTAACACATTGAATAGAATTGTTTACGTATTTGACAAAGGTTCGGCAAATATAGAACCTTTTATTGGAACTTTTAGTTCGTATTTACTTAGATTCGCTAAATAATATTGACTATGGTTCACGTTTGATCTACGTCTGATTGACTGGTTCTTTGCTATCGAGTTTGAGAATACTTTATCCGAAGGAATGATTTAATCCGATCGAGTTATAATTAGAAAACATACGTACGTGTATAAAATGAGCCGTTTATTTTGAAAATGACCTAAATCCATTCGACAGTTTCTTATTGTTAGCTATCATTAACATCAATCACTTAGAGTTAGTTGTTATAAAAAAAAAAAAACCATGGATTTAAGTGACTTTTAAAATAAACGTTTAAATTCACTGTTATACACATATATATATTCCTTTCGTACATATTAATATTATTTACTTATAAATTCGGAAAATTCAATTCCTATCTCAATACCTTCGAAGTACCATGTTTCTTATCTTTTATCCATTTTATCCGTGTCTTTGAACATCGCAATGTACAAGTACCGTTATCAGGGACCATTCATCTCTTGCGCTTCGTCCACAAGTCACGAGTCCATTAATGGGGTGCCTCGAAGGATCCAGTTTCTGTACCTTCTTCCCTTCCTTCTTTTGCTTTCTTTCTTCCTTCCTTCCTTTCTTTTTTCCTTTCTTCCTTTCTTTCTTTCTTTCTTTCTTTTATCCCTTTACTTTTCTTTTATATACCTTTCCTTTTTTTCTCTTCTTCTGCTTTTCTCTTTCACTGCCAAGAAGTCGATGGTCCTTTCTGAGAAAAACTCCTCCTCCTCCATCGGCCACGTGTTTTTAAATTACGTACTTCAAGGGGCCACTTTGTAGCTCGACACTTCCAGCCCGTGAAATCCTCTCTGGACGATGTTCTCCTGAATTTTAAAGGGTACTTTTACCACCCACTCACCCACCCACCATCCTCTTCACTCTCCTCTCCTCTCCTCTCCTCTCCTTTAGCATCCTAGAAGGATCTGCTTCGACGGACACAAGCACAGCGAGTAACTTTTCTTTCTCTCTCTCTCTCTCTCTCTCTCATCATTCTATTCATTTTCTTTTTCTCTCAAACCTCTTTCACATATACTTAAAGTATACCCATATAGCAAAAGATTTTGTCGATATTTTCTGCCATACATAATTTACGATGTTACTGACAAAGTCATCGTTTTCTCGTGCATTGCCGCTTGCGATCCTTCGTACTGAAAGAAAGTAAACGTTGCTTACTGAAAAAGCCTTTCCGAGATACGACAATGAAACGAGCTTGTATATAAGGAAACGATATCAAAGCTTTTTTTCTTTTTCTACTATCGATAAATGGAATTTTAAAGAAGTTGAAGATTACACGCGTCTAACGTAAGAGCAAGCTATAGAAATTGTGTGCTTTAAAATGTAAATACGAGAGTATTGCGAAAACGTATAACGTTGTTGGATATTATGTATCGAATATGTAAGGGTGGATTAAACAGAAACTTATTGAACTTATAATATACACTGAAAGAGAACTTTTCAAAGAATATCTCGTTAACATTAGTCCTAAAATAAACCCTTTTTGAAGTTATACTTCTTTTGGCGCGTTGGGGAAAATGTAATGGGGAGTGATTTTGTTCCGAGCGACACGAAAAATCGACACCATGAAGTTTGTCGGTATTTAACGACGCGCGGCAAAGCGATTTCAAGTATACGGCATGAAGTTGTCTTCTTTTCTTCTTCCCCCCTTTTTTCTCAATCGGGTCACCCATCCAAATACTAATCGAACTCAGCGCTGCTTTACTTAAATGATCGAAGCGAGAACTAATGCTGTAACCGCGCCATGGCTGTTGACGCGTGAAGTTATTCGATATATCTCTCTTATATTTAGTGTGGACTGATATCTATATTTTGATATTTTCTTTTTCTTTTTTTTATTCTTTCTTATATATATATAATAATAATTATTTTTCTTTTTTAAGTTATTTTTTTCTTTGAAGTTTTTTTTTGAAGTTATTTTTGAGGTTATTGAGGTTATGTTCGTTTTGGTACGGCAAAGAAGTATAACTTCTTACGTGCGTACATAAGTACACACACCAGTTTTTTATGTAATATAAAACTTTAATATCATAGTAATGTTTCTATTCGCGATCGCATCATTTTATTTTTAAATAGTTTAAAAGATAAAATACGACAGGATTATGATATTTTTGAGCGTATAAGCGATGATGCATCGCATACGTCTTCCCGTTGACAAGATTACAAATAAAATGCATTTATGCCATTTCTACATCGGAATAAAGAACGGATATTGCAAAGAATATGAAAGTAAAGCTTATTGAACTGAATGAATATTGAAGATTTATTATACGTAATAGTTTTAAGACATATGATAATAGGAAAATTTGTAATTCATCTTATTAAATTTTCAATAAGTTATTTCATTTGAAATTTTTTTATTGTTATCCCGTACAACGTTTATATTTCACGCGTTTCCAGTTAAAATGTAGTATTTACAATTAGTTTATGTATATCAGGATAATAGATCTGAGGATGTTTTTTTTTTTTTATGGTAAACGACAACAATTCTTTCACGTTATTAAAATAGGAAATTTTTGTTGGTAGAAAATTTACAACGTGAGAAGAGTTTCAAGCTCGCAAAATAAACGTCAGTCTTTTTCTGCGTGGGTACGAAGCCCCGCAAGTTTATGTCTCTTTCTCTGTGAAGATTTATCTTTCCATGAAGAAAGTCCATGGGCTCATTACTTAAAGTTAGTACCGGTTTTAACAGTGAACCATTAGAAAGTAGACGGCTTACTAAGTTATACACCATAGCTTCCTAATATCATTGGCCTTTGAAATTAAACGGTCTCACCTAGTCAAGAATTTCCAGCACGTAACTTTCGATTACCTCTTCTTCTTCTTTCTTTCCCTATTTCAAAAGCTTCCTATTAAATAATGTGACTTTCTTAGATGGTTACATTTTCATACCATTCTAAGTTAACCCTCTCTAAATATTCCTAAACGTATTTCCTACGATCAAACGTTTTATCTTTTTTCTTTCTCTTAAAATAATTTCACGATCAAACTAATCGCCCTAATTTATCGTCTTTCCCTTTTTTTTTGTTCTTTTTATTTTTTCATTATTTTCCCATTGTCCCCAGATTGAAATACGTCAAGTTTATTAAAGTTTCATAATTAACCTGTCCTTCAAAATGGTTTAAAGATAAAACCCACGAATACGTTTACTAACTTTCAAATCATTTCTTTTTTCGTCTTCAATTACATATATATATACGGATATAAGAGAATTATTTATCAATTAACACGATAATATTGATACCAGTCATATTTCTTATTTATTAATTCGCGTCTTATTTTTTATCGCATCCCTTTTGACGTTTTATCAAGCGTTAATTATTAAAATGATTAAAAAGAGCTTCTTTGAGACTCTCCACGGAGAATATCTTGATGCAGCTGCTTTGTGATGAACACAAAACGGATTTCTTGAGAAATTGGATAGCAATTAGCTCCATCTCTGTCCCTCATTAAATCGTTAATTAGGGACAGCGCCATAGTTCTATCCAATTATGACGAATTGAAGCGATTATAATGTCTACTTTCTTACACTTATAGAAATGAAAGAAGGATTCTTCAATCGTTAAATACCAAAATTACCGTATCGATTTTTCGCGCCAGTCGACGAAAGAAAATTTTCTTCTACCGAGCTAAATATAAACCTTTTACAAATTATTAATCGTAAAAGAAAAAAAATTTCGTTCATGGTTTTTTTCTTCCTCCCCGGTAATATTGGAAAAAAAAAAAAAACAGGAAGAAACGTAATCACAATACGTGCTACCTAATGAGTTTGAAAAAAAAAAAAGAAAAAATAATATTCAAATGCGCGGGCAATGGCAAAATTGCGAAACTAATATTGCAAATGTAAAAAAAAGAAAAAAAAGAAAAAAAAAATAGAAAAAACAGCTTGCATTACTCTAGCAACAAAAAGCAAATAAATTACTTACACTCCGATTTTCCACCAAACGCGTATATAATATACATATATACATATATGCATATTGTTCCTGTTCCATGTAATAAATATAACCATATATATACGTTTTTAAGCTTTTCGTTATTTTTCTTTGTACAAGATATAAATATCAATGTATATTGTAAAATGTGATAACGTTACTATCAAATAATGAAGAAACTTTTGCAACGTATTATATAACAATTCGATGTAGCATAATTTTAGCCATGTCAATAACGAGACCTTGCACTTTGGTAATAGAAATATGGGGGCGTATATAAAGCACCTTTCTATTCCTCTCTCTCTCTCTCTTCCTCTATTCCTCTCTTTCTCTTTCTCTCTCGTGGTAGAATTAAAGCCGTAGGTTTACATGGCGGAACCTCTAGCCACTTAATTCCGGAATAATGACCCGTGAGCAATAAAGTGAAAGCACCAAAGAGGTGCGGAATCGTGAATTGCGCGAATGAGCCAACACGAATGGTGGTCTTGTTTTTCTATGGCTCTTTCAATGAATAAGAGTCGATCACTTTTTTCATTTCTATTCTTTTCTTTTTTTTTTTTTTATTTCTTTCATTTTCGTCACCCTTCAGATGACACGTATAATATGAACCGTTTTTTGAATAGTAGTATGAGTCTAATTTTAGAAAAAAAGAAAATAAATTAATATTACATTCGATATAAACGCGAATGATTTCTTTTCATATTGTTAATAACAAAATCAATATTCGATATAATATTCTCAAAAAAATAAATTTCGATACGTGATGTTAATGTTTAAATGTTGTTTAATCTTTGTTGTTTTCTAAAGTAGTATAGATAAACTCATTTGCAAGCCGGTAAATAATATTATCAATAATTTAGAAATCTTATGTTGAACCCAAAAACAAAAGGAAATCTTTTCAAATAGGTAAAAAATAAATTGATATCGTTTGAAAAATGTTTGACTCGTTGTATACGCGATATCACGTTAACGTTCTATTCTTTCAGATAACGTTTGAAAAATCCTTCAAAAGAGGGAAATTAATCTTTTGAAGATAAAGTAACTTTACATGAAATCCAACAATATATATACATATATATATTTACTTTGGTTACGTTGATCTAGGTTTGCTGCGTTCTATGGTATAAAGTGAGAGATCTTACGGATTAAATTCACCTTTTCTCTCGTGTGTATGAATCAATCCTGTTGCAACACAAAGTGCCGAAGGAAACGAGAACGAGTAAGAAAAGAATAAAGAGTAGCAAGTGCTAAAGGGATGGAAGAAAAAAGAAGAAGAAGAAATAGAAGAAGAAGAAGAAGAAGAAGAAGGAGGAGAAAAAAAAGAGAAAGAAACAAAACAAAAAGAAAATGAAGAAAACAGAATAGAAAAGAAGAAACGTAAAGGAAAATAGAGACGACGAGGAAGAGGAGCAGGAGGAGGTGGAGGAGGAGGAGGAGGAGGAGAGTTGAACTCGTTCTTTTCTACGGACGACACGACGGGAACGACCAGCAGGCGTATTCATTTATTTACCGGACCCTCCCCAAGTCCAAGGAGACCAACGAGGAAGAAAAACTGGAGAGAGCAGAGGTCTGAAACTTTTACTTCTTTCCCACTATGTTTCTCGGTGTACATGCATTTGTCGTGAAACAGGAGGAAGTAGTTAACCCGCAACAATTCCTACCCCCAACGACAAAATGTTTTCAAACTAGAAGCTTGCTTGATCAATTCATAAGCTTACGATAATAATAGTAATAATAATAATAATAATAATCATCATCATTTTTCATTAATTATTCTTTCGTAATATATGAACATTTTCTTACTTGCACTTTTTCTGTTTTTCTTTTCTTTTTTTATAATTGTTTCTAGGATAATTGAATTCTTATTTTTACGATATAAACATTTTTTTTGTTTTTGGAAAATATAATAGAAAACTTCGTTGTTAAACGATCTGATAACTTTGTACGAAATAAGGAAATTTTAATTTGTTAATTAATTATTAACAAAACTGGCAAGTTTTGTGGTTTTACGAGTTAAATCAATTTTCTCGGGAGAAAATGAAATTTCGTAGTTTTCCAATTTGAATATTTCTTTTTTTTTTTTTAACGAAAAAGAAATATTGCAGTTTTGCAATCTGATTGTGGAAAAAAAAAGAGATTAACTTATGAAAGGAAAGGAAGTAACTGATTTTTAAATTCCCCTTAGAAACTTTTGCCCTCCATCCCGATGCCATTTATTCTCGATATTTTTTTCTCTTTCATTTTATTTCTTTTTTGTTTTTAATCTTAACTTCGTCCATTTGTAAAATCGAGGACACAACAACAATACCTTTGCTTTAAAGCGAAAATACTATATTAGAAAATAAGAACATTACCCATGTTGAAAAAGATGTAAACACGATAATGTCGCGTAAGTTAACACGCCCACTACGATTCGTAAGCGATAATAATACGAACACGTGGATTACTTTTTTTCTTTCTTTTTCCACTCTTTCTTCTCTCGTTTTTTCATTTTTCATTTTTTTCTTTTTTTTTTATATTTTTTTTTAAAACACAGAGCTTGTTAATTGTCAATAAACGTTATCGTCTAAAACACACGAGGACCAACTTATAATGGGCAAATGATGATAACGCACGCAAGAATTATATATTTTAACATGAAACACATAATATAATATATATATATATATTATATACACACACACGTACATATATATAACAAAAGTATAACTTACATTACGATGAGGGAGAGTAATTATTTACAGAAAATCTAATATATTTTTATAATACGGTTAACGAGAGACTTCGTTATGGGTTCGTTATACTATTTTTAACAAATTATATTACCTCGTATTATATTTAAACAAATAATGTATATACATGTGCATATATAAATTTGTTACCTCGTCCTGCTATACACTCGTGAAAAACATTGGCTCTATGGGGAAAGATTTACGACAATATTTTTCCTATATCAAATGATACAAAATGAAAAAAAAAAAAAGAAAAAAAATAGAAATAGAAACAAAAAAAAAGTAAAAAATTCAGTTCCCTTTTGTTTTATAGGATGCTGTAAAAGTCGATGAAATATCAATTAGTCGTGTGGTCGCGATACGTTTGTACGTATTGATGATAAAAAAAAAAAAAAAGTAAAAAAAAAATATTTTAAAAATAAAAATATTTTAAAAATAAAAATATAACAAAAAAAAAAAAGTAACAAACTCGATAAATCTTACTCAAGTATATATGAAAATACTTCGGACAATAAATAAAATTCCCAACAATAGTAATAACACTTAACTTCCGATATGAACGTTTAAATTGATACTAACCCGATTTCATTGATCACGTGTTTTCAATGCAGTACCGTTGAAACGTATCTCATACGATATTTTTATGTGAAAAAAAGGGAAGAAAAAAAAGAGAATTAAAAACAAAAAAAAAAACAAAAAGAAGAAAGAGAAACATGGAGAAATATTATTTTTAACGCGTCGGAAAGTGTTCATTTGATTAATTTTTTTTTTCTTCGGTTAATAGTAAAAACGAAAAAACAAAGAGAAGGAAGTATATATCATCTTTCATTAGTTTGACATATATTAGTTGAATCGACGATGCTTTAATGACGATCTGTATTACAGGAAAATTATTTAACGAAGACAGTTGAAATCCCTTTGATAGAAGTCACATAGATGTACTGAAGTATATATCTTATGGTATACATAGTTTCAAAATAGATAGATAGATAGATAGAGAGAGAGAGGAATTTCTAAAGCAAATAATCTTCCTTTTGCATATATGTATGGTATATACCTATATACACGTGTTACCCTAAAATATAGATGTGTATTATTCGTGTACGTTAACGCGTATTAGCATACATAGATGCAACATGCATACATATTGCAGAACGTTTCTGTAAGAGAAAACAATTTTCTGTAAAGGATTAACAAAAGAAAAATAATCTGATTAATGATTAATATTCAAATAACTAAATCAACTAATCGAAGCAAATTATCAAAGAAAAATATATTAATAGATATATATGTATATATTA
Source organism: Polistes fuscatus (assembly GCF_010416935.1). Classification (NCBI taxonomy): domain Eukaryota; kingdom Metazoa; phylum Arthropoda; class Insecta; order Hymenoptera; family Vespidae; genus Polistes; species Polistes fuscatus. The sequence continues at coordinate 3,662,427 of NW_025113140.1, forward strand.
ATTTATATATTTATATTATATTATTATATAATATAATTATTATATAATATAGATATATTTATATATATCTATTATTTATATATTATTATATATTATTATATATATATATATATAATGATAGATCAAATTAATACAAAGATTCTTTTGTATATTATACACTACAAAGATAACATATACGTTACGTTATATCCCATTATATCTATATAAATGGAATTATCTAAAGTTGTGGTAAAATAGCTGGATAATTATAAAATTCATAACAATATTTCAAATATTCCATGCATTAGCATATGCATAAACTGTATTATTAACGAGATAATTACGTATATGTGTAGTATATTTAATTAGGATATAACGTATGCACTTTTACTTTTATAAGATTACTATAAAAAATTCTAGAAAATTGTTTGTCTAATTGCCAGAGAATCGCGACGGGTGTTCATCTTGATCATCGTTCGAACATTACTAAATCGTTTTGTAAACATTTTTCTTTTTATAAGTTATCTCTTTGAATTGTCGATGGTAAGAATATTTTCTTAGAAAGTTCAAACTGTTTGTATACTTTTAGTAAGAACACAGGCGATCGATGTTTACCGTATTATCGGAGTGCATATTTCGTAGGTGAATAAAATTTGATTATTTTAAATATATGTATGTGTACGTGTATATGTAATATTCAATTTGATCAATGAAATAACGAAATACATATATAGTAATGTAGGATTCGTGAAAAAATTGGGCCGTTGAACAGACTGGACCGGGACTCGAACCCGGATTTTCCGCTTTCCGGGCGACTGCTCTTTAACCAATTGAGCTATCCAGGGCCCACCGTCCAATCTCCTCACGAACGCCTACTTAAGTGTTTGGCTTGGAGGTGCTCGCATCCCACAGTAAGATCATTAACATTAAACTTATAACGTTCGATTAAACTTATAAAAATATGGTAATTTATAAAAGTTCTGTAGTTTGTGCAGTGAAATTGCACAAAATGTACATTTTATTCATTTCTAAATGAAAGAAAATATATTATTCACTATACAATTGGCTAAAATCTCATTCTGTAATAATATAATATACGGTTGAAATAGATATACATAAAATGTCGATAAGTTTAATATTAAATGATCAAATTCTGTATATATATATACTTTCTAAAAAAATATCTAATTACAATATTTCGGATAAAATCTAAAGTTTCCACGAATTAATTAAATTATATAATATAAAGCTGTCATGTATATATGTGGGATTGGAATAAATATAAAGGCGAGAAACGTTAATATATGAATTTTCGAGAACGATCGTTGTTAAATATATACATTAGTATTTCGAGTATAAGTAAAGTTTTTTTTTTGGTTAGGTAGAGTTATAAGAAATGTTGTCCTTTGTTGTTATGGTGTGAAAGAAACGAGAGAGTGTGAGTACGTGGATGCGGGGGGATACGAGAAGAGAAGAATATAAGAGGAGAGAGTCACACACACACATGTAGGAGGATCATCAGAGGATCAGAGCATCAGTGTAAAGAGTAAAGAATAAAAAATAAAAAGTTAATCGTAGAAGAAGAGTTGCAGAGAAGAGTTAAAAGAGATCAGAATTAGCGGTAGCGGAGAAATCGCAAAGTAAGAGGAATAAAGAGTATGAGAGTATCAGAGTATAAGAGTGAAGAGTGAAGAGTATCAAAGAAGAGAGTAAAGAGTATCAGAGTAAGAAAGTGTAAAAGTAGAGCTCACAAATCATCCTACATATATATATAGTATATATAAATACATATAACACATGGGTACATACATAGTTATTTAGAATCAATCCGCATAATAAATTTATTAGCGAATGTATCAAGTACGATATTAATTAATTCCACAGTGGCATTTACGGTATATTATGCGTAATTGCATAAACACCGCAACATTACATTAGTAAAGCTGCATTGAATATATATCGATGAATTTCATGAAGAAAGGCTTCATGAAACTATCAGTCAGTCAATCCTTTCGGTTGACCGAACACAATTAGAATTCTATAGGTATTTTCGCTTCTGACACGGGAATGTCAAATAAGAAAATTTATAAATCAAACGAATAATATTTTCTAATTAAAAAAAAAAGCTTAAAATATATATTTTTATTCGATCGTTCGTCTGAAATGAACAAATAAAATAAACTGACATTATTTTGTACAGAAAAATATTGCAATTCAATCAGGCAAATGATTAAAAACTTCGAGAAAAAGAATAGGAAAAGTATAAAAATATGTTTGATCACTTTTCAAATGAATAAAGAACATTGACGACGAGGACAAACGAACGCTTAACTTAATCAGAAAATTGTAGAAATCATTTGAAACGTAGAATATGTAATATGTATAACTTTAAAGCATGGCAATTCGCGTAGCTTTCTCTACGTACGACAGTAGATCCAGGAATATGGCTTGCATCGATAAGATGAAAGTTTGGATTAAACCGTGAATATTCAAAGCCAAGTCAAGCCGAGCCAGGCCTCAAGGAGAGTACACGTACTACTACATATAACTACGCTCGTGCGCGTTCAGAAATGATTAGAGGAGTGGGCACGTTCTTGTGACGCAACACCAAAAGAGATTATGCAAGTTTGTTTTACGGATTATTAATGACATGTTTGTGTAACATACGGCGAAAGGGAATAACTCAATTATATCAAAACTGCAACTGCATTTGTAATAACTCTAGAAACTTTCTAATATTTTCTATGAATCGGTCTAATATATATTTTTATACGTATACATTTGAATATATTTTATTTTATATATATATATAAATATATTTTATATTGCATAAATAAAATTTATATATATATATACATAAACGAAAACATAATGCAACTAAAATAGTAAAAAAAAAGAAGGAGAAGAAGAAGTTTGAATCGCGGACGAATACGAGGGTAAAAAATGTTAAGCCTATTCTTTTTTTATTTTTTTTTTCAAAGTTTTGAGACTATGTATACATATGTCGAAAAATAAAAGTAAGTTTGACCGAAATAGTAATTGTTTCTATGTAAGGCTAAAAACTTTTCAATCCACCCACGAGTATATTTATAACCAAACGAAAAATATACTTTCGTTAAAGAATTTTCTATTAAAAAGCAATAGTTTAACTTTTGTTAAAATTTTCTACGAAGAGAGAAAGGAAAAAAAAGAAGACCAAAGTAAATAGTAAACTTTATTTTCTAGAGTTGTTTTATCAAAAATAGAAATATTGAACGGTTATATTTCCGATTGTAATATAAAATAGCTGACCACACGAAAGGAAGTTTTCAATTCGTACTGAATTACGGTATATACCCTACCATCGATATAGTTTGTTAAAGCGATAAAGATCACTTATTTTAGGTCATATGGCAAAAAATTACATTTCTTTTGGAACTGTCTAGAAAAGAAAAAATATAGATACCTTATATACTTATAAAAAGTTATCCTAAGGATATCATTAATAATTATCGACTGAAAATAATCATATATAATGGAAGTTAAAAATATAGCAAATCAACAATAAGATAATCGGCGAATAAGTGATCGTTCTTTGTCGTTATTTCACGAACGAATGAGATTTCGATATAAGGTCAAATACGTCCTAAGATAAACTTTTCAAATCGATGGAATTCAGGTGACCGCGTTATTCAGTTCTTACTTCGAACTCATCGATATTTTACCTATTTTTGTAGGTAATAAAAACTGTAACAGATACATTAACAAAGACGAGACGAACGATAACGATTAAGACAATGATATAATTTTGTAATTTCAATTTTCCTGACTATAGCGTTCGAAAAGTTAAAAACAAACGCGATAACATTGTCGTCATTTAACGTTTCATTTTTTATTTTACTATTTTACAAAATAAAGACACTCGATTATGATTAACAAACCCGTTTACGATTTTGCTAGGTTTTCTGCAATAATAAAACAAACTATCAAACATCAATGATCTGGAATTGTGTAGATTTTTGTTTTAATTTTTGATTTTTTACATTGCAAAAGAATAGCTTAAGTTCTATCGAGTATTTGGTAATATTTTATTTCATTTTGTTATGCAATGTTATTGTAATGGCTTATTTAAATTTAAAATTTTTCTTCGCTTTATAAGCCTTAAATGAAACTACGGCTTGTTAGTTTTAATAATTGTATAATTTATAAGTTGTTCAATGAGTTGACAACTTTTTTTCATAATAAAAATCACAAAATTATAGATTCGTATCGCATTTAACTAATTTCTTTTTGTTTTTTTTTTGTCACTTTTGAGAGTCGGTAGATTTTCTGCATAACTTGACCCAATTAATCTTGTTAGTTTAAATATGTTGGTTGAGGATGAAATCTCGTAAAACAAGCACCTGTGAAAAAGGTACTTATAACGAAATAAATTATAACAATCAAATAAAGTTTACCAATTACGCGAGTCACTGGAAAAAAAAACTTTGAATAACAGTGACACGTACAATTAATTAATATACGATGTTGTAACGAAAAGTATTACAATTAGTGTTTACTTATTAGGCCATTTCAAAGCGCGCACGTATCATTTTTATTAAACATTTCTATTTTTAATAAAAATCTAATAAAAGTATTTTTTTTTATTAACTAAATCAGCCTTTATAAATAAATATAAAAATGAAAAAGAATATAATTAATTGAAATTAAAGACAATGGGGTGAATGCAATACGATTCAATTTCGAACTCGGGTGGATTGATCCTGAACCAAAACTCAGCCACCAAGTTTCCGTGGTGTAGTGGTTATCACATCCGCCTAACACGCGGAAGGTCCCCGGTTCGATCCCGGGCGGAAACATTTTTTTTTTTCTTTTTTGTTTTTATACTCGTAGTTTTTTCGCTACCTAACATAAATGATTGTACACTTACACGCACCCCAATTACCTGTGCTACGTGCAAAATTTATAAACGGTTAGATATTTTTCTATCATTATCAAAGAGTAATGCGATTGTTATATTAAAAATATTACGAGTATAGATTAAACTCAACTATTTTCTGACTCGATTTTTAAATAACACAATAAAGGAAACAAAACCTGCTTTTTTTTCTCCTTACATTTCTTTTAATTCGATTTGAAAATTAATTTTTTTTAGCTTATGTTAGTCAAAGTGCATTTATTTGACGAAATATTTTCGTCGAAACGAAATGCGCGCATATGTTCGTGATATCGGATTTATTTATTAACGATTAAAAAAAAAATAAAAAGACAAATTGCAGCCCCTAATTTCTCAAGCTACGCGAAACTATGTTTAAAACTTATACGAAAAATTACATATTTTCAACGTTATTAAAATTATAATCAATCTTTAGATAATACATATATAAATAAATATAGAAATATAAAAGAAAAAAAAAAATTGTTAACAATCGTTGAGGGTGGATTTTTGTACTGTTCTGCATCAAACAAGTCGTTTCCGTGGTGTAGTGGTTATCACATCCGCCTAACACGCGGAAGGTCCCCGGTTCGATCCCGGGCGGAAACATTTTTTTTTTATCCTTTTTAAAATAAGAACTTCAAGAATAATAATAATAATAACAATAATAATTATACATTTATTCGAGAGAAACGTTTAAATTTTTGCAGATAAAGATTTGCTCCAATTAAATAAATTACAATGAGCTTTCTGTTAAATTAATGAAAAAGTTCAAACATGATTCTCCTTATAGAACAAAGTTATTATTATTAATTAAAATGGATTATTTAAATTAAAAATATCATGTTACTGCGTATCTTGAAAAAGAAATAAGACGTTAATTGCCAGAGTGTTCAACTCTCCGCACGAACTATATTTATTATTGAACTTATTCCACTTGGCATGAGAAGATTCTTTGTAAAGTATATTACAATCTTTCTCTTTCTCTCTCGAATGTATGACACGAATTAAGTTCATACTTCCCGTTCTGTGACTTTAAAAATTCTATCTGTCAGGAATGCTTTTAATGAAACGAGATTTCCCTTGCGATCTCGTCAATTTAATTTTTTTTTTTTTCCCCCTATTTTCTTTATCTTTTTCTTTTTTTATCCTACCGCATATTTTTCCTCCCGTCATAAATTGTACCAGTAGAGCATAACCGAAGAAACCTCAAAAGAGACATTTTTTTTATATCCTTTGTAATAATTTATCTCGTTAACAAAATCGATAATTATTGTATTTGAGTTAACGAAGGGGTGGAAGTGGGTGGAGGTGGGGAATGAGAAAGAAAGAAACAAAGAAAAAGGGACAAACGAATAAATAAGTATATACAAGGAAATATATAAAAAAGGAAATAATATCCATTCCGGGTTATTGGTAAAAGACACGGGAACAAAGTTGAGGAACTGGAAAGTTAAGAAAATGGTATTCACGTAAGAGGTAACGGTGTGAATATTGAGGTTACAATAGACACACAATATAGCTTAGAATTGTGGAAAGTTTTGGAGGATAAAGGATTGACCCGGATGCAGGACACGAGCTTTGCAATGCGAGCTACATGGACCGGAGTGAAGAAAAGAGGGTCACCTCCAGTAAAGCTTTCGAGCTTGCAACTTACAATACTTTGTCTCGAGATAGGAAAACGCGCCTTAGACTGTATTCTCTTTCTCTCTCTCTTGTTGTCTCTTTCTCTCTTCCTCTTGTTGCTTCTCATGCATTTCTTTTCTTCTTCCCTTTCCATCTTTCTTTATTTTTCTCCCTTCGTATCTTCGTTCTTTTCCCGTTTCGTTTCGTTTCGTTTCGTTTCGTTTCGTCTGGTCTCGTCGTTCTTTCCTTTCTCATTCTATGCCAGATACTCGGAGATACATAGAAATTTTATGAGCGTTGTCCTATCCCGGACTCAGAACTTCTTCACTATTACTTCAGACAATACAAGCTTTACTTCTGCCTTTTGTTGTACTCGCATATCACTTATACGATCTCGACCATGTACTCTTTCTATCTTTCTTTCTTTCTTTTTCCCCTTCTGTCCCTTCTCTTTCTTTCTAAAAGACAAAAAACGAGATAGATATATATATATTGTATTGCATATACATAAATATTTATTTACATAATATATGCGTATATGGTGAAAATATTTAAATAAATATTTTCATACGTAACGCGTCACATAAAAATATCGTTTACGCTATTAACACGTTTTAAATAAATAATGAATTATTATTATTATTATTATTATTATTATTATTATATATTCCGGAGAAAAAATAAGTTAGAGATGAAAACGATTGAAAAGAATACTTTGACGTTTTTTGACTCGAGTATTATTGAAATTATCGGGAAAAAATTACAAGTAATAACAGTTCGATATTTCGTATCTTTGGGAAAAAACTACCAATATAAATAAATCTCCTCGTGTTCGAATCGTTTACATCTTTAAATAGACATATCGCGAGTTTTAAGTAAACTGTTATTAACTTTGTTTCCTCGTTTCTTTTCTCCTTTTTTTTGTATTCAATACCGTCGGAAAACTTTTCCTCTTTCTCCCGTCATTACATCTTTTTCTCTTATTTTCTATTTTTTCTTTTACTCTCTTTTCTTCTTTTCTCTCTTGCTCTATTTTTTCTATTAAATCGAATATATGAGATGTATGCAAACGTACAAGTAAATAGGTCGATAAAATACGAACGGTAGTTCGTTTATGTATCCTTCTTTTTCTCTTTCTTTTTTTTTAATCTTAATTGCTAATTCGTTTAATTATAAAAGAGAAGAAGATAGAAAATAAGTTCCTATCTTAAAACAATTTTTCTTTCTTCTTTTCATTCGTACATATACATATATATATATACACGAACGTGTAACTATTTAAGCTTCGGTGTGTCTCATAATATCTTCCTACTGTCGAGTTCGGTGGACGTGTAGTAGGAGGAAACGAATAATTCTCATCAAGCATTCCTATTTGCGGCGATGTTCCGTGTCGTTCTTTTGCAGCTCGATAAATTATTCGAACTTAAGTCCCGTACCTCGACTCGTTTGAAAAGAATGAAACACGCTTTGTCCATGCTGAAATTCTTATTAAAGCCGTGGGAAAAATTTTAACCGAACTGGGGGAGAAAGTAGAAAAAAAGAAAAAGAAGTAAGAAAGAAAGGAAATGGAGAGAAAGAGAACGAGAACGAGAAAGAGAGAGAGAGAGAGAGACAGACAGAAAAAAAAGGAGAAAAAAAAACAAAATTGTGCAAATATCATGTAGAGAGGTTTATATGCGAGAGTTAAGAACGAGATAACATTACGCTATGAATAACGGAACGGAGAACATCGCTCGATAAAAAACAAAAAAGAAGAAGAAGAAGAAGAAAAAAAAGGGATCCACCTTTTTTCTCAAATTCACTGGGATATACATAGAGAGACCGATATACAGCATCATTCCCATCCATATATGTATATATGTAAGTATGTATGCACGTATGTAAAGCAAAAAAGGAAACACTCGACCACGAAGTTTCGTGCTTACGTAAAAACAAAACGACAAAAAAAGTAGAGTAAGAAGAAGAAGAAGGAGAAGAAGAAAAACGAACGAACGAACGAAGATAGGAGGGGAAAAAGTAAAGTAAGAGGAGTGAGAGTGAGAGAGAGAGAGAGAGAGAGAGATGGGAGGGGATGAATTGGGGGTTGGAAGAACACCCTGGTTTTCAAACTTCCTCCCGAGTCGATCTTAACTTCCTTCGCTTGTTTCGTTATATTCCGTGGGTGGTTATGAAAATGTAATTTTATATATAATAAAAAAAAGAAAAGAAAGAAAGAAAAAAAAGGAGAACGCGCGAAGTAAGACAGAATAGAAAAAAAAAATAAAAAGAGAAGAATAAGAACGAATGAAAAATTAATTGCGAAAGGGTGGACGGACAGGAAAAAGTTTTGTAACGATCGAAGAGATAAAATCGATTCGTTTCTACAACGTTTCGTGATATTCCGAATTCTCAACGTGAAATCCCAATAACATAAAGTATTCTGTAGTATGTACGTATATATGTAATAATGTATCTATATATGTAAGTACGTATCTATGTATGTATGCATGTATGTATGCATGTATGTATGTATGTATAAAGGAGGGTGACATAGAAACGAAATTCTACCAGCTGTGGTATACTACACCTTTTTCGATACGATTCCTGAATACCAATCATCGTCTCGTCCATCAACGTCGATGACTCGGATGGAAAGATCAAATGTATCATTCTTTTACAAAAGGAAACTTTATTTATTTCTAAAAGAATACTTGACAAATTTAGATTTCCTGCTAACTTATAAATCGATACGTTTGTATGAAGTAAGTCGTAAAAAAATTTCAATGAAATATATTCGAGAGAAAAATGATTAAGGGAATTTTTTAAATTGAAAAAAATTTGGTGATCTTTAACTGTGTAAAAAGTTACCGATTTTTTTTGTAGAATAAATTTTACGTTTCATATGAGCTTTATATTATACGATATAATATAAAGTATATGAAACCTAAAATTAAAAACCTAATAAAATATTGATACAACCAAGTTATAATCCTATTTTAGGTGTTTGTGTATATTAACAATTATATAAATAATATTAATAATATTACTGTATAAATTTATATATTATTATTATATATATTATTTACTATTATATATAAATAATATTAATAATATTACTATTAGAAAAACACACAACAATAAGAAATATAATATTTACAAATATTTTCATTGATAATTCTCAAAATAAAATTTATTCAATTTCAGATTATTGAAACCTTTTTATATAAATTACTCTTATTATCTATTAGCTGAAAATTGAGAACAATCGGTAGGATAACGTAATTGTAGAATTCAAGATAATACTTGTAATTTTATATGACGCCTAGAATTTATTTTATTTTTACTTTCTCTCTTATTAGTTGTGTCATTCGTAGAAAATACATATCTCGTGTTGACGTCACGGCACACGTATCAACAGCACGTGGATATTATAACGCGCAACCATGCATATGCGGCGACAGATGCATATGTGCAACCGCACATAAGATTGTGCATACAGGTGCATAAATCGCGAATATATCTTGCGCGGTTCTCACTCCTGTTATCTCTGAAACGTGGCTCTCGCTTTCTTTATCCTTAGGAAAAACACACTGACCCTTTTTATATATATATATATATACATGTAGGTATATATATATAAAAAAATGTTATCTAAGCTGACGACATTCATCCAACGTAGTTTTCACCATGTAAACTATACGAAACGTACCCAAAGCTTTATACATACAAAGAATCTTGAAAATTTAGAGAAAAACATTATTCCTTCTTATTTTTCGAAAAATTATAATAATATTTTAAATCTCATTTTTTCTATTTGTCAATTATATTCTTAAAAAATTAAATTAATAGGCACCCTTTGTCGAATACGATACTTAATCGATTTTAATGTCTACATTTATGTATTACATTTTTAAAAGTACAAATAATGTATCTAAAATTGTTTACCAGAATAAACCCTTAAAAAATTCTTTTCTTACATACAACGTAATTAACACTTTAACCGTTAACAATAATATTATTATATTCTTGTCTTCGATGTAATGATGCTTATAAAACTTGACCAAGAATTTTTCAACCACAATTTTAGAAATGAAACGAATAAGATAGAATAAGGGGAAGGAAAAGGGGGTAACGAACAAATACGAACAGATGGTACGAAGGGTTTCATGTAAGTCGCAAAAGAGGGAAAATCTACGAAGAATCGGTGGATTTCTAAGACTAACGTCTGTTATGATAATAATGTTGGAAATTCGTGAGATTCGAGTCGTAATAAACGTTTGTAATAAATGAAGACGATATTCCACCAATTCTCTCACCACCACCACCATCACCACTACCACCACCACTACTACTATTCCTAAGGAACGAGAACGAATCACCGTTTATCGCTGTTCTACTTTAGTTTCGCACCCTTCGAAAAGTTAAAGTAACTTTTTCTAACCACAGTAAACACCGATTGCGTTCGGAACACCCGAACGCTCAAACTGTCCTAGAACTTAGCTTACTTTACCTAAGAAATGATACTAAAAGCAATTGCTTTTAACTGAGATTTAGATCGAATACTTTACTAAAATAGATTGAAATATCTTATCCGGCAAATGAGAGTGCTTTATAACTTTTAACGAAAACAGATAAGCGTACATTGAAAATTACGATATTACGATCTATATTTTATCTATACTTTACGAAACTACGAACCTTTTTTAAGATACTTATAATGAATACGTTTTAATACTATGAAGAATCATCGTTAACCGTTACTTACTTTATTTTGTCAATTTTATTATAAAACATTTTAAACATTTGTTTCGTAACATTTGCAAGATTAAAAATATATTTCCTGATAATATAATAGTAAAAAAAATCTTATTATTTTTATATAGAAAACATTGCCAATGTTATTAGATTTATGTATTGATTTTTATAAAAGTGGTAGGTCAGTTAAGGTGTTAAATCAATTTTTTTATCTTGATTTCGTGACTAGGAAAGACTTGTATATATGGGCAATGTGGAGTCTCTAATTTATTGTTCTTAAAATAAAAAACAATATTTATTAAAGTATTTATATTTATTATATGAAATTCTTTCATACTGTATATAAAATAATGAAATAATTTAAATCTATCTTTTTGTAATATTTATGAGAACGAATGACACGCGAGCAAGCATAGGTACTTTATAACAAAACGCGAATTATTAATATAATGTGACCATATTTCAACGTGCAGTTTTATTTTTTAACAATTACACACAAATTAAGATAAATTTATTGATTTTTCAGCTCGAGAAAAAGAAAATAAAAAAAAGAATAGATTTTACTTATTCAATATTATAATTTGGAATAATATTAAATTGTATATAATTTAATCGATAATAAGCAATATTTTCTCATGATTAATTTGTCTTTTAAATGTTACCCATAATTTTGATATTTTATCCAAACACGTATACGCTGTATTTACAATAACGAGTCACCGCTGTTCGTGACGTTAAATAAAACCATTTTTAGATTATCTTATAAATAATAATAATAATAATAATAATAACAGAACTAAAAATAAACTTTTTAATAATACAAATTATTATCATATTTATCTGCACAAAGTTATATATTAGTATATTAATTTATACAAAATTGCAACGTTGACAATAGGTGCCATCTTTTATCTTGATTATATACCATTAAATATTATAATAATTTCATAAAATAATCTTACAATTCATGACAATGTATAACGGTTTCTCTTTTCAACGAAGATGTCATTGTATAAATGAAATTGATTTACATTCGTGAAAAGGCGCGCAAATTCGCACTAGAAGCTTGCGTGATTCTGGCTACTTTGATAAAGGTTCTTTAATATGCTTTCATTGGCATACCGATTATTATATATATTCATGTATGCACATATATATATAAATATATATACACACACATGTGTATATATGAGAACGTACTTATATACTTAGAAAGCACTACATAGAAATTACAAAAACGATTGAAGCGTACGGTGACCCTTTCTCTTGTACTCTTCTTATATTTTCTTCATAGACTTTTTGTCGTATGTCGACCGAATGGCTGACGCGATAGCAACGAAAACTAAAAGTACAAAGATTTTCTTCGGATTTCCCCTTGGAATCTAATTCGTTGTTGAACGTACGCAGTCAACGTGAAATGGCTTTACGTGAAACGTTAGCACACAAAGCTATTATTTCTCTCTTTCCCTCTCTCACTCTCTCCCTCTCACTCTCTCTCTCTCTTACGTTTTTTTATACCTTTAAGCGATCGCTTTGAAGTCACTAAAAAATATATTGCTACGTAGACAATATGTATTACGATTTATACCGTTTTGTGCGTCCAAGAATTTATTTAATATATATATATATATAAAGAAAGAGAAAGGAGAGAAATTAATTTTCTAATACATTTTTAAATCACTATGTTCGATCGAGCTACGATGAATTTTTTGATTTCACCAGTATACGAAAAATTAAACGAAAAGAATTTCATAAAAAAAGGAAAAAATCCAACCTTCAACAACAACAACAAGAACAACAAAATAACTCTCCCACGATAATTACATTCTTTCTATTACTATTTTGTATTCGACGAGATGAAAGACAACGAGAGAAAGAGAAAGAGAGAGAGAGAGAGGGGGGGAGGATAGCATGATACAATCGTTTTCCTATTTAGCACGGAGAAATCAAATCAACATCCGGTACAGCCGCAATCGTGACAGGAGACCTACTATGTACATTTTTTTTATTTCGCATTGCGTGCGAAAAAGATACACGAGTGTGTATACACGGTGCATGCAGCATGTATATTTCGAAATAAAACGAAAATTACTGAGGAAAAAAGAAAGTATCAAAACAACACAAATGTTTATTCGCGATTTAACACATTATAGGATAGAAATAACGAGTAAAACATTTTTTTTATTGTAATCGAAAAATAAAACGCGTCGCGAAAAGAATATAATGAGCGAGAACGGTTGTGTTGACAGTTTCACAAAAAAAAAACTATTAACTGCACATTTAGAATTAATACAAATTTTCGTTATCGAATCCACTTCTGTGGCCAATACTTAATTATTTAAATTTAATATTTATAAAATTATTAAATAAGCACAATTTGAATGACGATTAAATGATAAATAATTCGACAGTTATATTATTATTGCATTGTATGAATTTTTGTCTACTTTTTGTTTTTTTTTCTTTTTCTTTCTTTTTCTTTTTTTTTTAATTTTGTGCATCACGAAAAAACCAATTTATTAATAACCCCGTACGAATGTTTTTTTCATTTAGTTTAACATAAAAATCACGAGGAAATCTTCGGAAATGTGTTTAAACCGTTCTGATGAATTTCTGTAGCTGGTAATAGGCGGTATTTAACACATGTATAATTGCTTGTATACAGCGAAGGTAGGCCTAAATTGCAGTTGCAAGCATATTGCTATGGTCTGCTCGATACAAAGCGCATCCAACCAGTCAACGTTCATGCAGGCTTATCGGTTGGACTATTGCATGCCGTTACCGATGTTACTGCAACGATTACGGATTATTTGTTGCTGACGGCGAATTAATCGTTGACCAACACCTACGCCTATACATATATATATATATATATATACACATATACATATAACCATAGAGAGCGGTTATCTGCTTTCGAACATCGTCGCTACGATAACGCGTTATCTAATGTAAAAAATCACACTAGAAATTAATCTTCTTGTTAAAGGTATGGCGCAATTAATTATTATCACAACGATCCCGTCAAGTACGGATTAATGGGAGATATTCATTATCGAATACCGCGAAGTGGCTTGGGGTTATCACGCTCGCGGGGTTACTTGGACTTGCAAGAAGCGTGGCTAATTAATTGCACGGTTAAACGCTGAACCAGCGTTAAAACGTTCGACCGAAGAATGGCGCGTTACAGTGAATTAGACAGACGCAGTTACACCCTTCCACCCCCACAACCCCACGCCACCCAACCCTTCACCCCTACCGCCACCCCCACTTGGACAGTCTCATAAATTGCTTCGCACCCATAAAGGACTAGCTCCTCGTTTATCATACGCTTTCTTGCCCACCATGTCTCCGACACGGCATCCACCATGTGAGAAATATATGATACCAAGTAGTACATCGGTATTGCTTTTCAAAAAGATATTCGATAAAATAAAAATATTCACGTTTAATCGTTCCCTTATTTCCTTTCAACAATTCCTCTCCTCCTCTCTCTCTCCAGTAACATCAAAGTTATCGTATAATCTCGTTTGGAAAGCTTACGCTCGTCAATGATTACATTTAAATCACGGATATTATTGAAATATAAATTGCCTTGTTATTTTAAAATAACAAATGTATCGTATATTACACATTATAGTCGTGAAATGATAGGAAAACATTATCGAATCAAAATTTTAATAACCTACGCGAGATTTATTATCTGATCGGACTAATCGAGTCTTAGATAAAAATGGTTAAAGTGAAGATGATGCAAAAAAGAAAAAAAGAAAGAAAGAAAGAAAAAAATGTAATAGTAGCTTAAAAAAGGAACATTGTCACGTAGCATATTACTTCACTCTCTTGGCAGAAAATGCGTTATGTGTATGTATCTAAAGGTGGGCATCATAAATCGTAAGAACATCCGTAAACGCCGGCCACTTCATTTTTCATCTCCTTTGCCTGTCTCTCCGAGATGATACTACACGAACAAACCTATATATGTATGTAACTATGAACCGCGAACGTGATGATCTATTCTGACGTAACTTTGAACTGACGAGTTGTATAATACTCACAACATTTCATCCTACTCTTTGTACTTTTATTTATTTAACCCTGTTTTTTAACAATCAACATTTTTTTTAATTAACAAACATTTATCGCTTAATTTATATGGCTAAATAATATAGCATTCTCATTCGTACATATTTTTATTAATTCCATTTAATACGATTTTGAACAAATATAAATATTCTATTTGAAGTATTAATCCTTTGTTTATCATAACTATGCATTCACAAACAATCAAGCTACGAATACGTTATCAACGTATTGAATAATTATTACACGAAAATCACTTTGTCAAAGAAACAGTATGGTAATTAAATTTTAGTTGTATTATCTAAAGTATTGATAGAAATTAATGATAATTATACGGGATTTATGTTAATCAAATTTAAGAACATCTTTTAATAATAATCGTCATTAGTACACTATGGAAAGAAGGGTTAAGTTACGCTTCAAGTCAATGATTTTGTTTACCTATTGTTAAAGTAGATATATACAATATTTAAAAATAACAAAATATTATAAAAAAATATATATTATTCAAGTAATATGATTAACAACTATTAATAAAGAAATACTATTGCAATGAGAATTCTATTTTATACATATATATTCAGAGAAAAATTTTGATTCGAAGAATTTATCATTTAACAACATTATTTCATAGTTAAACTCATGTAATAACTTTTATGAGAAAAAAATTAAATAAGCAATTTTTCTCTCTCTCAAAAAAAAAAGAAGAAAAAAGAAAAAAAGAAACAATATACGTAAGTTTATTACAATTTATTTTTATCCCAACATTATGGGCTGAAATTTTGTTAAGTTAAAATAACGGTGCACGGGTAATAAAGCCCCCACACGAGGAATTTAACATAAGAGATAAATTTTAAATGATTAGGAAATCCCCGAAGTAGTGCACAACGTTATAAAAATCTTTCTAAAATTCGATTCGATATTGTTATTTTTTTTCTACCAAAAAGTCATAACCGGAGGCAATGCGATAAAAGTTCGTGGATGGACAAAACAAAAAGAAAAAACAAACAAAAAAGAAAAAAAAACAAAAACGAACAAAAAAAGAAAAAGATGAAATCAAAATTCTTGTAAGAATAAAACAAAAAAAAAATCCGTCGTCCTGACTCTTATGGAATGAGTGGGTACAATCATAAATCGTACCAACATATCCGTAAACGTCCTATCCTTTCGTTTTTCATCGTCTCCTATTGTCTCCCAAGGGATACGATGATGGACTCGATGTATACACGAACCGACAAGAGGGCTTTAAAAAATATATATATACCACCCTTTTTTATATCCTGAGATCCTTCATTCTCCATTCTCCTTCTTTCTCTCTCTCTCTCTCGAGTGAGTGAATGTGCGTGCGCGCACGTTCGTTCGTTCGTTCGTTCCTTCCTTTTCAATACATACAAAATAATGAAAGAAACGCGTATGTGTATGTGTATATAAGTATATGTCACCCTTGCATGGGAACCCCCAAGTTTTCTTCGAGATCGATCGTAGTTTCAAAGAGCCGCGAAAGAATCATATAGGAGCCGTCGTTCGCACGCGTCAGATATTATCGTTCAATTACGACTCACGATTATATGCTCTCTCTCTCTCTCTTTCTCTCTCTTTCTCTCTTTCTCGTTTTCTTTCTTTCCCTCTTATTCCATTGTAAGTACTAGAAAAGAAGAATGCCGGCTATGCGATGATATGTTTTTCACGTGTGAAGCATAATCGAGCAATTGCACAATTAAATAAAAATGTTAAGGGTGTTTATCTTCATATAATAATAATACTAATAATAATAGTAATTCATGCACATATTTAAAAAGGTAAGACGAAATAATAATAATAATATCTATCATAATATTTGTCACAAAAACAACAAGAAAAAATATCCCACGTAGCATAGATAAAAGCTTAGAAAATCTTACAATCTGCCTTATACACGAACAAAAAAAAAATTTTATATATATCATCAATAGACGCAGAATAAAATGTATACAGGTTTCAGTCCGTCCGTTCCATGAAACATCGAAAAAATAAAAATTAGTAATAATAATAATGATGATAATAATTTAATACGCATAAGCGCATCTATTCTCGTGGTTGTCTCATCTTTTTCCCGTTTTATCCTAAAAACTCTCTACATTTCTCTTTCTTGTTCTTTCTCTCTCTCTCTCTCTCTCTCTCCCTCTCTCTCACTCTGTCTGTAAAGCATAGAGAATTTTCGTGTAATTAAGGTTGCTACAGAGTTATGCAGTGTTCAAGCTACGGAATGAACGTTCGTGCATATAAGCAGGTAGTAGGTACATGTATACGCGAGCGAGTTATGCACCAGGATGACTGATAACAGCGCGCACATTCGAACGCAGTCACGCATATTTAAGCGGTCCAATATCTCGCACATGCTGCATGGTAATTAATGACAGGTGCAGACTTGCCTCACCTAAGAGAAAGTAACGAACAAGGGTTGATCGATTTGTTTAACGTCTTTCTTTTTTTCTATCTTTCTTTCTTTATTTATTTATCATCGATTTTTGAATCGTTACGAAGAATAGAGAATGATAGAGAAAACAAAAAAAAGGTCTCCTTCTCTTAACACTCTTCCAACTACTTTTATAGTTTATGTCAGTAAAATGTAAAAATCACGTTGTCGGATAGGAAGAAAAAATTCAATGACATAAAATAGAAACATGTGCATGCTGCAGGCACATATCGTGGTCGTGCATAAGAAACTCTATGTATATGACTTTAGCGAAATTTTGAGCGACATATGACACGTAATTTCGAAGACGGAGAACACATTCGTAAATGCGTGCTACGTGCTTGCTAATCAGACAGAGAATTCGTCATAATCAATGACAATTAACGTATACATCGTCAAGATACGCGGTTACATGAATCTTATCCTACTCGTAGAAGAGGATATATAACTCTAACAAACTCGTAGAATTCATTTAACGTCAAAAATAATGCACGATATAACACGTTTACAACTTTAAAATATATATATATGTATATATCATAAATAAAAAGAAATTTGACATAGAAAAATATGAAAAAAGTTTCCAAGTTATCCATATAAGGGTTCCTTTAGAAAAATCTTTCGTATGACGCTTGTTATATAAAGAAGTTACATAACGTTATAACTTATAAAGAAGTTAAGAACGTTCATGAACGTTCAACACAACGACAATGACGAAAACAAAAAAGTGATCGAGTTTTAACCTTTTGACTGCTATGAACGCATATATGCGTTTGGTAAAAGTTGCCAGCGTGGTCTATAGACGCATATACGTGTTTGTCAATATTAATGTAAAATAATGTAATGTGTGTTTGCTTATTGATTATTCTTTTAAGTCTTATCACATGAAAATTATATTAAGAAATAAAAACTTTAATTATTAAATATAATTTATAATTAAATCTAGTGTTCAAATAATATCAATCTACGATAGAAACAATCGTACTAATAATAAACTATTCCGTCCCTAATTACTAACACTACAGCTAAAAATATTCAGCACTCAAAGGGTTGATAATACTTACGCTGATGTAATCGAAATGAGATTTTTACCGATGACGAATCGGCCTTTGTATCTTTTGTATTTTTTCTGTCTTTTTCACGCGAGGTTCTTATGGTATATTTCAAGTTGGAAATAAGCCAGAACGATGAGTAGGACGGACATTTGTGGTTAAACGGGAGTTATTTGAGATTTGACCGCAAAATCAAACAAATGCTCGAGAAACTAGTCAAGTTGGTAAACGGCAAATGTTTTATCAAACGATCATCCATCGCTAAAAGTTTCACAAACGAATATACATAGGTAGAAGTAATGGGAATGAAGTAGTAACAAGTAAAGAACTTATTTGTATTTCCGCTTTGTTATTGCCGGCCTTCTTTCCCTTCTATTCCTATTTCTCTTTCTCTTTATTTCTTTTTCTCGTTCGCTTATCTTCCAGTCCTATCAGTTGGCAGAGATTTTTGAGTGCGAAGATGTTTGTTCAGAGGGGGCCCATGGAAAAGCAGCAGCAGCAACACGGTAACCGTGCCGGTCCTACGTTTATGTAATATTCAGAAGTGTAGCTAGTGGTTATCCTAATTAAAATCTCCAGACACTCATCTTCCCGTTTAAATTCTCTCGAGGCTTTCCGGCTTTCACGATATTTTCCGTTTAAATTGACGCTTGGAAGGAGAGAGAGAGAGAGAGAGAGAGAAAAGAAAAACAAGAAATAAAAAGAAATCAAATTCACGGTCACGTTTCTTTGTTATATTTCCCCCCACCATTACCACCACCACCATTATATTCCCTTAATATCGTACTATGAGTATCTTATGTAATTTTAACACAATACCGTCTTGCCTTACGAATTATCTAGACTTTATTCATCGTTCCTATTAACGAATCATAATCACACTGTTAAATAATAATGTGCATTTTCTTTTTTTAAATAAATTTAACGACAATAATTCATTTTCTTTCCAGCGTAATAAGAATAAACGCGATTAATTGAATTTTTGTTTCTATAATAATCTTAAAATAAACGTTAGTAAAAAATATGTTGAAAAATGCAATGAAAATTTAGCGAACTAGCGAGGAACGTGCTAATGAAATTCCGTTTTCGGCTTTTCGGAACTTGCGTTAAACTCGCTTAAACAGACGTTGCTAAAAATGTTTAAAGTTTCGTAAACGCAAATACGCAATATATATGTATATATATATATATAAATAGATCTCCTTTTATTCTAACGAACAAGTCTTATCTTTTTCGTTTTGATAGTGAAACAGGTGGTAACTGGCCGAATGAAAGCCGTCGAGTGAATAATGAAGAAGGAAAAGGGCTCGGAAAGAGGACGGGAAAAGATCATTCAAGGGTGTATCCACGTATACACCACGTGTGTTTGTATTAACCAGAAATAGAAGGGAATGGGGAAAAAAAATAAAGTGAACAGAAGGTAAATAAAAAAAAAAGAGAGAGAGTAGAAAAGAATTAAAGAGAAAAAGAGAAAGAGAGAGAGAAAGAGATAGATAGATAGATAAATAGATAGATAGATAGATAGATAGTGAAAAGGAGAAAAACTCAGTTCCAGACGAATTTTAATGAAAATCTAGCCCTTTCCAATGTTACCTACCACTCGAGTTAGCTTCAGGCTTTTCGACAATTCGTTATTCGTAATTCGTTTTCGACAATACGTTCAATTCGCGTTTTATCCTATACTGCAGTGCATTAAAGTAAAAAAATAACACACGAAAAAAAGAAGAAAGAAAGAAAGAAAGGAACAATAATAAAAGGAAAAAATTATTAGAAGTAGATGTGAAGCAGACACTCGACAAACTGTCCCCACACATACACACACAAACACACACGACATACATTTCAGTACATACTACAAAGGAAGAAATCGTGTTAACGATTTGTTCTATCAAGCCGAAATCATTATATTTCGATTGCTCGCGAGAAATGAACTGATAGCGATTAATCTAAACTCACAATCAGTTAAACTTTAGTACACCATATCGTATCGACGGAAGAAAATAATTATCGAATGTATCTAGACTCTGATTTTCGATAATGATTAATTGAACGGACCCAAACTATTAATCGTAGATATTAGTTTTGTATAATAGATAACGTGTCGTAGACACTTCTACGAGAGAAAAAAAAAAACAACAATAATAACAACAACAAAAAAACGTTCGCGTACGTATAATGCAAAAAATGTTCTCTCATACGAGCCTGATGAAATTTGATTATGCAAACTTCGCGTCAAAAGCATTCCTCATTATGTAAGCAAAGCACATGTATTTCACGCGTGTACCTTAACACAGGTTTACCTAAATATTAAAAGCGTCCAACACATACATATATATATATATAAGCATGTGTACATATATATATATAAGCATGTGTACACGCTTCTTTATAAATGGAATTTTTTGTTTAACTAAAAAATGTTCATTTTCAGATATTAATAGCGTACATCGTCTTTTCTTATACTTTACAATTTTACAAAACTAATGTACATTTGTTGGCTTTATTTTTCTTTGTAATTCATAAGAGTAAATTCTTGAAAAATAAAAAATAAATCAAAAAAGCAAAGAAAGAAGACAAAATTCATCGTATAAATTAAAATGATTTTGTATAAATGAAAATAATTGTAATAAGAAGTATATTTAATAGCTCTTTAAAACCGTATACAAGGCTGATAACCAAACTGACATAGTAATTGAAGAGATTAACGCGATTATCTCATAACCTTTTGTGGTATTTGCAAGCTGAAAGCTAGTTCATTAGTCGCTTTTGAAGAACGTAGATTAAAGTACCGTCGTAGTAGAAATAATGCCCTCCTAACACGCGCAAACATAAAACAGACAAGTTTTGCAAAAGAACATACAATTTCATCAAAAGTGTCGCATAAGAGAACGATCCTTTGAAATAATTCTATTGTGATAAAAAATATTAAAATAAAGTGAACGCGTATGTTTGATTGTCAATCATGTAACAAATGAATTAATTCCAACAATTAACGAAAAGTAGAGAAAATTTATAAAGTTAATAAACATAACCGTATTATTCATTAATAAACGAATATAAACATTATTTGCATTTAGTGTTATATTTATAATACATTTGTTTAAACATTACATATCTATTATAATATACTTTGAATAATAAATAATTTTGAACCGATAATTACTGGACAAGAACGTTAAAATCTATCTATTGCAGTTTAAATAATCCTAAATATAAATAGAATGTGTACAAAAGTATTAGACATTCCTTAAAAAATTGTTAATTAATCGAAAGAAATATATATTGTGGTTTAAAAGAACACGGAATATAAGTTCGACGTGTTGTCTTCTTCGAAATTCACCATTAGACTGTCTCGTTGTCTTTTATGAAAGTTCTTTTATTGAATGTTGTTTATATGATATTCTTAAGACTTCAACGATAATAATATTCGTAATAAATAAAATTTCCTTATTTGGAAAGTCACATAAACAACATTCATTAAAAGAAATGTTAACTGATTTTCATAGAAGACGATAACTCAGTTCACTGTTTGATTTCGAAGATGACGGTACATCGAACTTATATTCTGTGCTATTAATTAACAATTTTTTAAAGTACGTTTAATACTCTTATGCACTCTACTTTTATTTAAAAATGTTTAAACTGCAATATATGGTTTTAACGTTTCTGTCCAATGGTGACCTGAGTTGAAATATTTCCATAAAATATAACATCGAAATTGTTTAATATTCGAAGTATATATCAATAAATATGTAATGTTTAAACAATGGTATACATTTTGTTTAATTATTACTTAATTATATCTGGCATATATTATATCTTATTTAAACAATTGAATAATAATTATTTAATGCTCACACGAGAATTTCGATGTTCTTCACTCGTCGAAAATACAAAATAATAACGTTTTAATATACATATTTCGATAACCGCAAGTATATAAAATTTTCGATCTTAATAACGGCGCTCGACAACTTCAAATGTAAAGTTTACCTGTAATCAGATATCGAATTAAAATAATATTATAATTAACTCGTGTTACAAGTTATTTCATTTTTATATAAACGCGTATTTCGTATTATTTTTTATTTAAACGCGTATTACAGTGATCCTTATATTAAAAAACATTTGACTAAAAATTGAAACAAAGAATGATTAACTGTTAAACATAAAAACCCGGATATTTCTTTTATTTTGTACTAACACATACGATTTTCATTGACTAACATTTTTTGTACATTTTTTCGTACATACTTAATTCACTTGTTATAAAAAATGCTTTCAAGTTAAGCTCATTAAACATGTAATAAATGTATACTAATACATTAACATCTAAATTGTTAAAACAATAATTTTCAAAGAAAAATTTAGTAAACGTAACAATATAAAAGCGAAATTAAATAGGGGGGGGGACAAAATAAAAAAAAAATAATATAAAATGACCAAACGGAAAATAAAAAATTGTTACAGATAAACGATGAAGAAAAAGTAAAGACAAAATTTTGTTTCGCACATTAAAATCACATAATACTTCTATCGTATGGGAGAAGAAAAAAAAAAGATGGGATATTACTTTTACGTCGAGATTATTCTTTATTTGGAGCGTCGAAAGTAAATCTTGTATGAAAAAAAAAATCGATTCGTTCGCGTTGATACCAAGTTGACACGCATCGACAGATAGATGGATTTATTCTTGTTTGAACTATGGACCTTTAAAATCACGAGTACGTGTAGATACTATAAAAGATCAAAAGAAATATATACGTAAAAACACCCGAATTCCAACCAACAAAAGTTAAATTCGCGAATACGTCTACTCGAATAACATGAAAATCAATTGTTGTTTGGAAAAATGTTTCTTCGAGATATATGTGTAACTTAACAAAGTAAACACAAACGAAAAAAACGATCGAAGAAAATTTTATTGAAAAATCTTATCCATCTGCTTGCTGGATGGAACACTTAACGACACAGACAGACGTGATGCACGAGGAGCTATGCGATTTGGTGATAATTCAGAAACCACGTTGTTGGCTGTCAACGACATTGACATGCATGTCACGTCATACTGGAATTATATCCCGTTACACCATAATGGTGACGCGGCCGAACTTGAGGTTACAACTCTAAGCTACAGGAAATGAAGATGCCAGAACCCATTTCCGCGTAACTACGACAGAGTACTTTGAGAACGTCAGATAAATATGTACTTAAGTACTTACTTAAGTACTTGAATACGATCCTTGCTCTTTTTAAAATGTGATATAGTCATGAATTTTTAACATAATGATTAAAACGATTTTTCAATAACTTCCGGTAAAAGAAAACTTATTCAAAATGAGATCGTCAACATATTACAAAAATATTTTATTCCAATATTTTTCAATAAAACATTGAAATATTTATCATCGCGTTTACATTAAACGACGAAAACTGAAATAACTTTAATCATTTGATTTACGTTTTTATACAAATTTTTATTAGATTATAAAACAAATGTATCATTTGTCCTATATCGTTGAATATGATATAGAATAACGCGGCTTAAGAGAAAAATTAACCTGATTTCGAATATTTTCTCTACGAAAATCATGTTTTAGCAATGTTTATTTTTGTGATATATGACGATCGAAGTATCTCGTATGGCGTTTTTTGGTTAAGGTAATTTTTTAATGTTATGAATGTTTAACAGAATATCTATTTATACGAGTTTGTTTCCACCCCGATAGATTTTAATTAATATTATAAGATGTTTATTATCGATTTAACACTTTTCCTTTCGGTTTCTTCGATAGACACGTTTTATAGAGAAACGATCGCACAATGCCACGGAAAATCGTGAATTGCAACGACGTTTACATCGAGATCGATCGGCTTTTATTCTTCAACAACTGTACTCGTCGCGTCGGTGGAAACGGTTACTCGATAACAATTGTTTGCACACTTCCATTTACGATCTGAATTTTCCATGCCGCGCTATTCCTCCTTCTATTCGTATGCCGGCCATTACAGTTGCCAACATAGTATAATAAATATCATGAACTCGATTTTATTCGCTATCGTTTCTTTGTATCGACATTATGAAAAGAAGAACAAAAAAAAAATACATACACATAAAGGAAGGAAAAATTTCCAAGTTCGTAACAGAGTTTAACTGTTTAACTCATTATAATACGAAAGCAAGAGTCTTTTTTGTTATCTATTAATTGAATAAATAAAATAGCAATTTTTGAATAGAAAGTAAATTGTCATGGTTGAATGATTGTAATTAACTATCGCAAACTTCGGGAACAAAGCTAAACTGTCACTAAATTTCTTTTTTATAAAAATAACAATAAAAACAATAAACGCACAAAACGAATAATTACGTTTTGCAATATTTCTTTTTATATCACACGACGATAAGATTAGAAAGTATTTTTTACTCGTACGTAGGAGTTATTGCGCGCGATTCTATGAAAATATCTAAACACCAATTTCTAAGAGAAAAATTGAGAAAAAAGAATTAAAAATAAAAAATTAAAAAAATGATACGAGTAGGAAAAAAATTTAAAGGAAAAACTCGACGTCAGTTGGTAACTTTATTGTCTTTGTGTATGGAGATATATATATATTTATGCGTATATATGTATGTATGCGTGCATATATGTACGTGAACAAAAGAAGACAAAAAAATTCGTTCGTTTTATTTTCGAATGAAAATTTCTTTGGGGAAACTGTACTAGGAGAGAGAGAGAGAGAGAGAGAGAGAGAAAGATAAAAAATAAAAATTTAATGGAAGAACAGCACACGGGGTGTTGGGGATCGATATCGAATCCTACTCTAACGTTACCCATCGAGATATGTGAAACGCTTTAGAAAAAAAATCTTATTGCTTCGATAAAGTTATCCTTACGAGTATCCTGTGTCGAATCATTTTGACCAAAGCATGCGGTAGTCTAGGTTGAACAGTTTTGAAAGCCAAGCAGGCCGATTTGACGCTCCATTTCGTTGCTTTATAGTTCATACGAAAAGCTTATTCTACAACCAACAACACCAAAACATTCTCTCGTCTGTTTAATGTATTCCTCTTTCTTCCTGTTTCGAATAATATGCAAATAAAACATTGAAATAATAATGATTTTGGTACAACTTAGAAGTTCTAATTTATGTATATTTTACGTATTTGATATATATATATATATTATATTATAAATATTATTAGATCGGTGGAAAAATAATTACAACTTTTTCGCAAGTATCGAATTAAATAATTTATTATATATATATATATAGTTAAAATATCGAATAATCGTTAAATGATCTCAGCATCGAGTTCTTTCTGCAGACCTCTCGAGTTGTATTACGTGGAATAATGCTACTATAATGGCACTTAAATTACTATCCTCATTAGTTAAGATACGTCCGCAACTTTCCTCATTGTTAAAAGCTTTCGTTTTTGTCACAACACTTTTTAATTCGTATTTTTAATACAATCTCGCTCGAATTTACTTTTGTTACGTTTAATTAATTGAAAAAATAAAAACAAAAATAAAAAAGAATAAAAAAACACATTTAACAATACCAAACAATGGAAACAATTATTAATTTCCAATTGTATCCCTTTACAATGATATATTATATGACTATGGATCACCATTGATAAAAATAAACTTAAAATGATGATCGATTTTAATATAAAAAAAAAACAAAAAAATAATAAAATGACCTCAATTTTATTGACACCAATTAAATTAAATAAATAGAAATGAAACAAAATGTTACGTTGGATCTCATTTACAGCTCTTCTATTCACTCGGAACCTTATCTATGACACAACAGAGACCACTTATCTTTTTCAACTTTTATATAATTAGGAGAAACTTTTTACTAAAGGATTATGTTACACATTTAATGATATTATACTACTTGGTTAATTGAATATACTTTATACATTATCATTATTATTATTATTATTGTTATTAATCACTTACTGTTCGCCTAAGTACTGTCCTGACCGTCTCAACTTCTTGTCTTGTCGGCCAACGTGTGTAAACGACGAAACTGAGTAGGATAATGAAAACACCGATCCAGATCGTCCACGCAACAACATTCTTCGTTCTGGCTAGTAGTTTCTGAGCAGTCCTTGTAGATATAACCTCTTGTGCTGGTATTTCTAGCTTTTGAGCTTTCCTTAAAATATCTTGCAGCCGACGCTTCGCTTGCTCCACATCACGTACCCCCATTTCCTTTATTTTATCGCCTCTCGATTACCCTTTTTTCTTTCTCCCTATTAAATCTTGATACCCTTTAATCGTCCTCTTGTTACTACAAGTAATATGTTTCAACGATAGAAGAAACTTAAAGAAATCCTAAATTTATCGCAATTCATATTATTCTATTCTGAAAAATCAATTTATTTTCTTTCTATTTTTTATCACATATTATTCTCTCTCTCTCTCTCTCCCTCCCTCCCTCCCTCTAACTGTCTATCTATCTACCTCTCTCTCTCTTTCTCTTTCTTTCTCTGTCTAGTTGTCAGGATTTTATTAAATTTTCTATTTCGACTCTTCGCCTGAAAGCCTCTCTCTCTCTCTCTCTCTCTCCTCTCGTTTTATTCCTTTCAAAAATCTCAATGAAAGTAATACATAAATGGAATGGAGATTCTTTCTGCTTTTCGTTATTGGATTAAAAAAAAAAAGAAAGTAAAAGGAATAAAAAAGAAGAAGAAAAACAATAATAATGAAAAGGATTTCAAGAAAGAAAGATAAAAAAGAGAATACAAATCAAATGAACTATCAAAGAAATATTTGAGTTTATCCAAAAGATCTCTCTGACATACAGCAGCAATTGATCTTTGATCTAATCATAACACGGAAAATCCATTTCTCGATCTTCGTCTGTAATCGATTTTGGAATTATACTCAGGACGCACTACAGTAATTACCTAACAATTCTGATATCGATCTATCTGCGAAGATAATGCATACGGAAACCCATTCTAATTTCCACCCTAACGAAGATTCGACCCACTTTACTCGTAACCAGGATTAAAGGTTCATTCTCGCGCGATGGACGCGTCAACGAATCGCGACGGGTGGTTATTGCGTTTAATCATTTTCCAATTCGTGCTACGTCGAATTATTATTTTTCGGGAAACACTTTTTAAAGTGAAAAATCCATATCCCCTTTTTTCCGACTCTTTCGATCAATATTTATATATATTTTATAGAAAATAATATGTGTTAGGTATATAATAATTGTGACGGTAATTATGATAGCGGTTTGAATTGAACAAAAAAAGAAAAACAAACAAAAAAAACAAAAATTCAACAACTTTGTCGTTTCATAATTTTATTTTATATAATATATATAATTTTATGTAGATAATAAATCGTATAAGTGATTTTTACAATTTGTTTTTTTTTTCACCAATCGTCATAATTACCGGCATTGCGTGTGTGTATACGTATATCGGATATGTGTCACCTAGTGTGACGATTTTAAGATTTTTTATTTTTATTCTTCTTCTTCTTTTTTTTTTTTTTTTTTTTTTATTTCTCCTTATTCTTTCAAGCTTTCGTTAGATGGCGTGAAAAAATCTTCGTCGAATCTTGAGAAAAAGTTTTTCCTTTGGAAGTTCGGGTAAAGAAAAAAGTAGAAAGCACGGTTTATACTCTAAAAGAACTTAACTCTCATGCACGAAGAAAATATCTCGACGATCAAAGAACGAGCTAACTGTGAAAGCGTAGCGAAGGAGCTTCGTTGGATATGTTCGAATATATATTTTCCATTAAAACTAAGTTTCTTAAGCTCGACGAGTTTTCTTGAAATATAGTATACGTATATATATATACATAGGAAAGTACCACCTAGTAGCAAGTATCGAAGCTGGAAAATTTACCGATTCTCATTAATTTTTACAAATCAACACGCGAATAAATTAGAGCTCGTTAATTAAAGTAAATACACGATCGTTACGATATTCGAAGTCTTGAGAAAAGTTTTACTCCGACGAATCTCCTCGATCCTCGTTCGAAAGAGAGGTTTGCTAATTCGTTAGTATTCCCTTTTCCAAAGACTAATTTTAAAAGGGATCATTTCGTATAGCTACTGTGCAAAAAACCCAGCCAATCCTATAAAGAATAATATAATGTGCCTCTAACAGAAACTGCCTGACTTTACTATATATATATGTATATATGTATATATTTTTCATCATATACGTACAAACACACATATCAAACAATTTTAATATAAATATCTATATGTTATGATTGATATAAATCGATATTGAGTCTTCGACCGAATAGTATACAAATACACGTGTCCCTATACGGCATATTAAATAATTATTGGTTTTATTAAAGTTAATAAATTCAAATGTTAACAATCGTTATTGACAATGGCTAAAAACGATGCGATTGAGTTTAAAATTAAATTTGACTTGGAGGGTACCATCGATAAACATATATTAATTACACATCATGTCTCATTATCGGCAAATGTAGATCTAATTAATTAACAATGTTCCTTTCACAATGTTCACGATAAATTAATTTTCAAATCTGTTATTAACAAACGCGCGGGTTATATTAATCGATCACTTTGAAAACTAAAAAATAATGATATATACATATACATATATATATATATATACATATCATTATTTTTTTATCGAGAAAGAGGCTTTTCGAATGAACGCAGAGCGAAATAGAAATGTATTTTTAATATTCTTCTTACTCGTTAAGATATTATTACTCTCTTCTAGTTTTATATATTTCAGACACTTTCGTTCATAGATAAATAATGCTTTTTTGTAATTTTTTTTTAAGAAATGTTATAAATTCCTAAAAGATATTATTTCTTGAAACTATTATTCCCGCGTATTCGCCATCACGACAGGTAGTCGTGCCTTTGTGTTATGACGCGTCATCGAAGGAAACATGAGAGAGAGAAGGAAACTATGGTGTGCGCAGCCTCTTGATGCAAATAACTAAAACAGTGACTAGTTCCCGATCACGAGCCGACCCTGGACGGGCAAGAACTGTCCGACCTCGACAAGGGTAGCTACCCTT
This sequence comes from Polistes fuscatus, assembly GCF_010416935.1. NCBI lineage: Eukaryota > Metazoa > Arthropoda > Insecta > Hymenoptera > Vespidae > Polistes > Polistes fuscatus. The sequence goes on from NW_025113140.1 coordinate 3,692,328, forward strand.
ATAGATATAAGACAGATAGCTTGCGCATGTGCACTAAAATATTGCGCATGCACGATTTAAACGGGCCGCACCGCATCTTCAACGTTGCAGATCCAAAGCTGCAGTAACGTTCGTGCTGCTATCCTTCAAAACAATGTCGCTTTAGTTTATATCATTTATTATGCATTATATTTAATATTTTATAAGATAAAAAAAAAGAAAGAAGAAAAAAAAAGAGAATTAAACAAAATGAAATCTTGAAACTTTCTCGACACTCCCTTAGACGAACAATTTTATCGGATTGATTTAACGTAAATCTTGGAAAAAAACGGTGATTATAAAATATATTAGCGCAGAAATTAATTAACGAGTTTTTTCGTTTAATTTCTTCTTTTATTTTCTCTTCTTTTTTATTTTTTATTTTTTTTTTATATTTCTCGTCAATTACAGAAATTCGAATGACAACATTTTTCCTTTTATTATTTCGTTTACTTGGAAATAAATATTCGAGATGCTTCGATATATACGAAGCAATTATTCTTCTCCGATCGTGCGATGGACAACAATAAGAGTTATAAATGCGTAAGGCCAAGAAAACGAAGGAACGAAATAAGGAAGAAAGGAAGAAAGGAAGGAAGAAAGGAAGGGAGGAAGGAAAAATAATATTTCTCATGCACAGATCGCGTTATATGAAATTGATGGTAAGGATTTCCGCGTGCTCAATCACCCGCAAAGATAACGAGATCGTTAATTAGCGTACGAGTTATGTTTTCACAAAGAGGAGAGGGAGTGTTTCTGAACAATGCCTGGTAGAGAAGAAAACAAACGTAAAAAGAAGAATATTTCTATATTGTGCATGTTTTAAACGGGGTAGTAGCTTTGTATAGAAAATAGAAAAGCGTAAACAATTCGGAAGAAGATATAACGTAAGAAAACTCGACGAGAGGAAGAGAAGAAAATAAGATAGTGACGAAAATTTGAACGAAAACAACTTGAACACTCTTGCGAAAAGGAATGCACTAAAGTTGGTTACTTACTATTTACCTATATATATACGATTCTCGTAAAGGTAAACGAGAAAGAAGATAACAGGATCTTTTAATTAGTGCGTGAAATATGACGGAAGTAAAAAAAGCCCGTGAACAAAGGTAAATGAAAGAAACAAAAATATTTGGAGCCTTACTTAGGTTAGACTTCGAAATGAGCAAATGTTTAAACCCTTAGCCGTTCGTTCTTCTTACTGTCTTTATTTTTATTACCAACTAGTATGAAAGTTCATTAAAAAATAATTAGTCAATTAAGGTATCTCATTTAAGATGCGAAAATAAAAATCTATTATTCTATTTTAAATTTATCAACTCCAATAACTAATTATAAAAATTTGGAAAGGTCAACCAAAGAGAATAGAAAAAAAATGTATGAAAAAATGGAAGGAAAAATTGAATGAAGAAATAATGACAATAAAAAAAATCATGAAAACTAATAAGAACGAGTGATGCGTGTTAAATGAGAGGAATTAAATAAAACGAAAGAAAAAAAAAAGAAACAGAAATGAAAAAAGAAGAAATAAAAATAAAGACGTGACAATACAATGTTCTCCAAGATAAAAGGAGAAAGATAAGCAAAATGAGTCGATCAGTATGCTAAATTCTAATCTAACAAAAGCTTAATCTACTGTGAAATCACGGCAGACAATGAAACCACATGTATCACAGATTTTGAGAGAGAGAAAGAGAGAAAGAGACACGCTCGATGATATAAAAAAAGAAAAGAGAAAGAAAGAAAAAGGGAAAAATAAAAGTAAGTAGATTGTATAAACGAGTAATACGAAGAAAGAAAGAAAGAAAGAAAGAAAGAAAGTCAGTGTGGAATAAGTGGCGGAAAGTGCGCGAAAAAGTGGCACACTGGAGTTACCTTGAATGTAAACGAGCTTCATCGAGTTTAACGTTTCAGAAAAAAGGAGATACATAAAGAAGAGTAATGTAAAGTAGAAAACGATGCTGGTGAAAAATCGGAGCGAAAGGGGAAAAAAAAGAAAAAGTAGGAATTACGATGATATAAGCCTTCGAGCGATCTTTGGAATAAATATTATTTATTTATATTTTTTTTTTTTACATTCATCGATCTATTTATGTAAATTTTTATTGCTAACAATAAACGAAAGTAATAATACTTATATATATAAATAAAAAAGAGCAAAAATAATGGATAAAGTAATATCGAAGAAAATAAAAATGAAATTTCAAAGCGAACACGATCATCTTGTTTCGATCATGGCCAATATCAGTACTCGAACGAGTCAAATAGTTTGTCAGTAAAGTGCCAAAAAGATCTACGACCAGTTGAAACGAGTCTTTATGCGTTCTAGACGGTCGTTTATTACCTAGAAAGGTCGATGGATTGAACAGAGTTAGGATAGTTCATTGAACACAGTCTGGAGATGCCTATCGTTCTAAAACATAGTATTGCGCGTACTTTCTTCTCCGTTTACCCTACTATACTCTATCTTTGTAGTTTTCTATCTTCTTTATTAAAAGATACAAATCTTAAAATATATATATATATATATATATATCTTTTCATATAATTATATAATATAATCTATGTGTATCTTATATACATAAATCTTAAAAGATATATTTTAAAAAGATTGATCAGAAAGCAAAAGAACAAAAAGAAAGTTTTACGTTTTTATCAAAAACGTCACGATTTATATATCGGATTGAGTAAAAAAGGAAAAAAATAGAAAATAAAGAAAAAATAAAAGAGATAAAAAGTAAATCGTGATGAATAGGAAAGTCATACGGTTATGCTCGTAATATAGAGAAAGCTTATTGTTTCTAAGAAAGCTACGACTTATGCTAGGGTGAAAAATATTAAAAATCATAAAGAACTTATGCCGTTATCCTTTTCGCGTGAGAATAGATCGTTGTCGTTTGTGTGTCACGTATGGCTCGTGTATTATTGTTGTACACGTACACTCTCGCGAACATATGTATGCACGCATACATAGTGAATTGAGAAGACTTGGCCAGCAAGATAAGAACTTTCACGAAGTTTTAAAAAGAGAAAGACAGAAAAGCGAGAAGAGAAGACATAAATTTTTTTTTATTATCAAACTATAACTTCGGTAGAAATGATTCATACGTATGCAATATGCTATCACGTTTATATATTTATGTGTGCATAAGTTTTTAAATGATCTAATAATAAGAAAATATATATTACATGAGGAAATGGCAGAAATATATATATATAGAACTGTAAGCGAAGAAATTTGTTAAATGTAATTCATATCTTACGAATGGATATGAAAAGAGATTTGTAAAACGTAATTCATATTTTAGAAAACAGCTTTTTAGAAAAGCCTACTCAAATATGAAACTTAAAGTAGAAGGAACGTCGATGAAATGTGGTGTGCCAAAACCTTTTCCATTAGGAATTTATATGCATCTGTTATTCGCAATCATTTATACTCATCACACTTATCGTTTATATACATCTATCATCTTATTCCAGGATAATAAATTAACCGATTTTTTTGGCGAATATAAATGATTAATAAAATAAAATACCGTCAAAACAATTTTTCAAAAGGAAAGAGAAAACAAATAGAAAAAAAAAAAAAAAATATTAAAGAAAAAGTGAAAAACTGTATCGTTCGTTTTCCTCGACTTTTCTTCTTTTTTTATTTATCTTTTAATCAATAAAGCATTTAATAAACGAAACAACTAACTCTTCGATTAATTCACTGTTTAGTGTTCGTCGGTAGAACTGTTCTAATTTTCGTTTCTTCTCTTTTAATCACTGATACCTTCGTTCCTCTAATTATTATTAATTTTTTCTTTTTTTTTACCCTTTTCATTTTTTTTACTTTACTTAAAATTTTACTTTTCGACATCTATGTACGTATACACTAACGCGTATCTTTTCATTTTGGCAAAGAGCCCAAAATCAAGAGTAACCTTAGTCATCGCTTTTCAGTTCTTGGTTGTACCCTTCACCTCATCATGGTGGTTGAAAGTGAAACAGAAATAAAGATAGAAATAGAAAAAAAAGAGAGAGAGAGAGAGAGATAGAACGAGGGAAAAAAATAGAACAAGTACTCGATAATATTTGAAGAAAGGAAAAAGAAAATCAAAGGGAGTAGCCCTTCGTTTAATTTGGCGCCGGTTTGTTTACCCGCACAATATAGTGACTTGCATTTTCTCAAGAAAAAAGATTACTCTACCCCACTAACCCTCCTACCTACTACTTTTTGCCAAAACTTTTTTATCTCCGTTTTAAAAACAAACTAATGAGATATAATAAGTGATTTTTTCTTCATTCATTAAATTCTTATAATTATAAAAAGTTTTGTTTGGAAAAAAGAATGATAATTTACACACTACTAAATATTGTTCATTAAACTGTCAGCAGCAGTGAAAAATAGGTTCTTACCGATTGATAAAAGAAAGTTATCAATCAGACATATTATTGGTCAGTAAAATGTATTCTTTGGTAATACCACAAAAGTACATAGAAGTACTCAAATCCACTTTTTTCCTAACCAGATTCATCTTGGTTACTAACCTGACCACAGGTGGGCGATAGTAGGTACATAACGCGATGATGATACAATACTATCAAAGAATACAGTATTCTTTGATAGTATGTGATATATTCTTTGACAGTATATATATAGTATAGTTATATTATAATAGAATTTTAAATAACTATATTTAATTTTATGTGTATAAACATATGTGTGTGTGTGCGCCTTCAGAAATGCATTTATATATATATTTTAAAAAATAGTAATTTTTAGGAGCTCAAGTAGAAGGAAATCAAAACGAGTAGACGATACATCCAACGATGATCACCTGTAACAAGAAGAAAACTATATTAATTATACAATCAAGTTATAGAATAGCCTAGAATATAAATCGTCCCATTCTCAGATGCACTTTTCAATTGAATTCTCTATTTATTTTGATCAAATCTCTATTTATCGTTGTAATGAAATTAAATTTAAACGCGTGATATTACGTTTACAAAAAATATATATTTAAAAAAAGGAAAAGTACAAATATTAAATTACTAGAAAAAATAATATCTAATAATTATTATGAAATACTTTTAAACTGCATTATATAGAAAAGAAAAATTGCAAATTTAATAAAATACGATTACAGTGAAAAATTTTAAAGACGAAACAAGAAACAAGAAATTACTGTAATATTTATCAAACGTTATTTAGGCTTGAAAATTGAATAATACGAAAATTTTAATATTTTTGACTCTAACTAAACACATATGCATCTTTTCGACGATTTTGAGGGACACAAATTTGGTATCCCAAGGAGATGGAATGGTCCATCATCTCCAATTACAACTACAAATTAATGACGAGCAAGAAAATATATATATAATAAAATATAAAATATAAGACTAGAGAGAGCTATTTTCGAAGTGTTCGAACTTGCTGTTGAACCTTTGAAAATAACTCAACAGTCTCAATAGTAGTTGCCTTCTTCAGCCACATTTAAGTGGGGGCCTCTTCGGCATAATGCCTCTTCTTTCTTCATGCCCTAAACGCTGCTGTGAGGCTTTTTCTAAGTGCATTTTATAATGCATTTGCTGAACAATCGCAGCTTAAAGAAATCCACAAATCGTACAATTACATTTACTCGAATGCCTCAACAGATATTTCATCTAATCGATGAACCTATAATTAACACTTTGCATTTAAAAGATTAAATAATATCAAACAAAAGCAGAAACTTTGTCACACATCCTATGGTCTTACTTTTTTACTCGACCACTTTTATATTTATTCTACTTTGTATTTACTATACATATATAACAAATGAAGTATTTTCAGTAGGAATTACTAAAAAGAGAAAAGCGTTAATATACTTAATATTAAGTAAGTATCCAACGTATTTAGCTATCTTCACTTTTTCTTAAAAAAATTAATTTTTAAGAAAACGCAAAGACTTTGGAATCGTTCGATACTAATTTATATCTCGCGGTACAGAGTATCAGCAATATATGGAAAATAAAAAGAAATATTTAAATGATAAAGAATCTAAAGGATGCTGAAACTTTGTATAATATTCAGAGAAGAAATTTTCCACTCCTCAGCGGAAATTACAATCGCGCGACTTCTCCGGTCTCTACCTACTTACAAATTAAATAAACATTCACACCTAAGTATGCTACCTGCCTGTATATTGGCAAATATCTAAAAAGATCAAACATACGTACATACCCACCCACTCACTCCACGATTCTCTCACATACTACCAGGGTGCAAAAGCCTAAACTAGAGAGCATGCCCCGGGGCACCTCCGACACCCTAGTTCAAACGCGTGTTTTCTAAACTTATGGGAGTACGTACCAATGCTGTAATCGTCTGTCAAGGCTAATGATTATTGCAAAAATGACTAATGCAAAAATACAAGTATACACTAGTATATATTGCATACTAGTTATATACGAGTATATCATAGTTTCCACAAATAAATGCGGTAACTCTACTATTCAAAACGATTTTATTACAAAAAAAAAGTAGAAAAATTTAATATAAATATAAAAATATAGAAACACTCGTATTTGTCACGTGATATGTAGAAGTAGTGTTCTCAGTATTGAATGATGTATTAATTAAAAAATATCGCGAAACGATGTACAAAACACTTTACCTAATACGCACACACAAGTGTAAAGTACATCGTGCAATCACTAGCACAATGACAGCCGCCAATAGGGGAAAAACTTAAAACTAAACCTATACTAACCGTTTCTCACCCATACGAGTAACACCTGGGCACACGCATAGATGAGAACGCAGAAAGTACAGGGGGGAGAAACGGGAGATTAGTATATTAGAAGCTGAAAATCCTGATCTAAAAAACATGATTAACATATATATATATATGAACACATAAAAACATTTTATTTTATAACATATATCAAAACATTTTATTTCATTTAAGCGGGCTAAGACTTTACAAGTCATTTGGATTTGACTTTTTGATTATGCAAAAATTGTTAAATTTAATTTTTTAATATTTAAGAATTTTAAAAGAGAAAAATAAATATATAAACAACCTCGGACGACTCCTTTCATTAAGTTGGCTGTTCTAATAAAAGAACTGGGCTTTGAGCCACCACTTAACTGCTAGAATCTATCCGTCGCGAATGAGTTTGTCTTCTTGCTCATTTATTTATAATATCAAAGTATCGATATATTAAAATTAATCGCGATTAGATAAACTAAGTACGAAGCAATGCATGTAAGACATTTATTACATGCTTTTCTGGACAAAAACGAGTAAATAAATGCTCGATTTCACCACAACTAACCACGAACAAAACACGTAATAAAAAAGAAAGTGCATTTATTAGATGCATTATTAATTAAATGAATTTAACCGGTGAGACAAGAAAACCTATCCTGAACTAATATAAAATATACAATACAATATACAATATAATATACAATTTTCATGATAATTCCTAGAAAGGAATTACTCATGTGCTCGTCACTAATTTATTTAAATAATTACAACCAGTAACTCGTGCCGATTAGGACCTTTCATCCTCGACATGATTGAGCACCGGAGGGACTTTAAATTTTAACTCACGACATAAGAAGTTCTACGAAGGCTCCAAAACACTCCTACTTCGCAGCAAGTATTGTAGAATGCGAGTATCGAAGATCCATCGAAGATCCACCGAAGATCCATCGAAGATCCATCGAAGATCCATCGAAGAATTCATTCCACATCTTTGATAAGGTAGAAAGTCCGTCGTCATATCTGTAAAATAAAATAGAACAAAACGATAAGTTATCTGCAATATAATCTAAAATCATATAAAAAAAATCGAATAAAATGTAAATAAAAATAGATACTTACAATGCATTCCAATGGGATGAAATTCAATTGCACCATGGCGATGCACCTCGCGTGAATCTAAAAACGCGGTATAAACGAAAATAAGAAACTATAGATGAGTTTCTTATCGCGAAACCGAAATTTTATTATACGACGAACAACACTGATTCTAATTCGCGTTTGATTTTAATTTGTTTTACGCCCGATCACTGATTCTAAACAACTAATTCAAAGACTGCTTTGCACACAGTCAATGCAAGTAGAAAAATCTTCATTGATGCACTGATTCTAATACGCGAACAGTCTGTGCGACTGTTTTAGGATAAAAATACAACTTTACTCGAACAAACTCTAATGCAATTACTGCATTGGTCGCAGTTAATTTATTATAAATTTCAAAAATAGTTCGCGAACGCGACGGAATTGAAAAGAAAACGAACGAACGTGCTTCTAATCCGTAATTTTAATTATATTTAACGATACAACACTCCCGTATATTGCTTCGCGCACGATAGCAATGTACGAGCACTTGCAACACTTCACAAACACAATTCACAAACACTTCCAAAACTGATATATTCCCATGATGATCTGAAACAGAAATAAAAACAAAATTATAAATATCATTGTTGTAAATAAAAAAATTATTATAATTATTGAGAAAGTGTTTAAAAACGATAACGTTATATATATAATAGTTTAATACGTCACGTTCGTTAGATCTTAACTCGTTGAAGGACTGAATAGGAATGAGCACGTTACTCTTTGTCCTTGCGTCTGTCGTTCGACCGTTTTCGTTTGTTTTCGTTTTATTTCGGCTGTCTTTCTTCTCTTTTCACCTCGAGAAATTCCTGGAATATACGTACACATTCGTTATTGCCTGTAGATAGAATATTTTGTTTTCTTATTCTCTCTCTCTCTCTCTCTCTCTATCTCTCTCTCTCTCACTTTCGTTCTCACTCTTTGTATACATTTCTGTATGGTTTAAAAAAAAGAATAACGCTTACCTCGATGAATATGAAGATAAAAAAGAGTAAACACAATTGTTAGACTGAGTATATGTATTCCTGCTGGACTCTCCTAATGCTCGGTAACTAAAAAAGGAAAAAAAAAGATTACATTAGTATAATACAAAGAAAATCAAAATATGAGTGTATGTATACGAGCTACCTATACTTATGCATATATGCTTGTATGTGTGTGTTGTGACAGGAATCGAATTTAATACGAAATACGATCTTTGAATTCATAATTATGAAAAATAATTAATTAGAGCATCATTAGAGATGGTAGTAATTATCGATACCATGAAAAAAGCTGGAAATTAGAAGAAATATTGTTAAGTAACATTGGTGAGATTGGCGGGACGCCGAGATATATCGATGTTATATTCTCACATATATCTATCGAACTTTTCAATATTTCGTTTTGAAAACACTCACGTATGAAAATCTTGTATATAGCTATCGTTTGATATATAATAGGAAGGTGTAAAATACTTTTCAATTACCTGAGTTAAACGAGATGACAGGTATACAAAATGGTGGTCGTCGCTGTGACGTACCGCAAAGAAACGAAGCGACATCTGAGACGACATCATGGCTGCTTCAGAATTTTGCGTTTTTTCCATCTATCATAGAAAAATATCGAATAGTTAAAAATAGGATATAGGAACATAACAATTGTCGAAATATATCCTTTATTAATCCAAACAATGAAAATTGAACATTATAAGTCGATATCCATAGAAATGATGCTGTAAAACAAGATATATATATGATTGCGTAGAAAAATGCATACCAATGTATATGGAATTTTTTTCTACACAAATATTCTTTATCCTCGACATTATCGTAATCTTTCGATTATATCATTTGGAAGTCATTTGCTAGAAGAATCTATTAGTATATAGGAAGATTATTTACGTTAGAAAATACTTTTTAATTACCTGAGATTAACGGGACGACGTAGCATCCGTCCGATCTCCAGCACCGACGCCGCGAAAAGAAAGAGGAATGATCAGCAAAGAGCCCTGATTGGCTGATAATTATAAACATTGTAAATGAGCAATTAGAAATTCCGAGTAACAAATAGAGATGTATTTCACGCACACAAGTTTGCCCTGTCACATGTACGTAACTCGCCTTTCTTCATGACCACTCTAGTCAATCTTAATATGATAATTTATTTATTAAATAAATAAAAAATTTATTCTATTTTTCTATTTAATGTACACGTATCTTGTTAATATTTAAAAAATAACGAAAAGAATAAAGACAATATGAACTATAAACCTTATCACACAAAACAGAAAAACATACATAATTTATTTATTATATAAATTAAATATCAATTTTATTAATAATTATAATTACCTAATTACTAATCCAATTAATAATTATTGTTATCTAATTTATTTTTCTATTAGGTGTATACGTTGCTTGGTAATATTAAAAAAATAACGAGTAAAATAAAGACAATATACACTAAAAACTTTATCACATGGCAACGTTCTGATTTAAACATTCCTTCAATTTTTATGTAATTGTTTAAACTAATATACATTTGTTTTAACATCCCTGTGCAATGATGACTCTGGATAATAAAATTTTTATCCAGAAAAATATCACATTAAAATTATTTTATATTCAAAGTATATTAATAAGTATGTAATGTTTAAACCAGTACATATGCGTTTAAACAATCTGAAATATAAGTAGAGTGTATCAGAATATTTAAAAAATTGTTAAATAATCGATAGGAATGTCTATTGTTGTCTAAAAGCTAGGAATATACGATCTATGTACCGTCCCCTTCGAAATCCACCGTTGAAATGAGCTCTTGTCCTCTATGAAAGTACTTTTATTAAACGTTGTTTATTTGACTTTCTCCGAACGTTACGCATGTGTATAAAGTGAATAATCGATATAATCAATAAAATTTAAGATTAAAACGTTATGATTTTCGTATTTTTTTCTATTTCATGTAATTATTTTAATGCTCCTGCGCACTGAGGACTTCGAGGGTAAAATTCTGCTGTAACATAAAGAGAGTGCATTAGTGCATTATAATAATTGTTAATGTATACGTTACGTACACGTATATGGAAATGAAAAAAGAAAGTACGTTTCTCTAAACAATTATCCAACCAATATATTAAAACAATTATTAAACAATATAAACTAAGGGAAAATATGAATTATTAAAGTTTACCATTATGATAAAAGAAAGCTGAGGTGTTTGCTCGTTTAAGTACCATTAAAAATTGCCAGGATTCATTTTAAAATCCTGTAAACTCTTCCTTTATGTACGTAGTCGATATATAAAACGATGAGAAAGCCTAATCGATGCTGTGCTTTTCCAAATCTTCTAATACTGTGCTGGAGATCGGACGGATGCTACGTCGTCCCGTTAATCTCAGGTAATTAAAAAGTATTTTCTAACGTAAATAATCTTCCTATATACTAATAGATTCTTCTAGCAAATGACTTCCAAATGATATAATCGAAAGATTACGATAATGTCGAGGATAAAGAATATTTGTGTAGAAAAAAATTCCATATACATTGGTATGCATTTTTCTACGCAATCATATATATATCTTGTTTTACAGCATCATTTCTATGGATATCGACTTATAATGTTCAATTTTCATTGTTTGGATTAATAAAGGATATATTTCGACAATTGTTATGTTCCTATATCCTATTTTTAACTATTCGATATTTTTCTATGATAGATGGAAAAAACGCAAAATTCTGAAGCAGCCATGATGTCGTCTCAGATGTCGCTTCGTTTCTTTGCGGCTACGTCACAGCGACGACCACCATTTTGTATACCTGTCATCTCGTTTAACTCAGGTAATTGAAAAGTATTTTACACCTTCCTATTATATATCAAACGATAGCTATATACAAGATTTTCATACGTGAGTGTTTTCAAAACGAAATATTGAAAAGTTCGATAGATATATGTGAGAATATAACATCGATATATCTCGGCGTCCCGCCAATCTCACCAATGTTACTTAACAATATTTCTTCTAATTTCCAGCTTTTTTCATGGTATCGATAATTACTACCATCTCTAATGATGCTCTAATTAATTATTTTTCATAATTATGAATTCAAAGATCGTATTTCGTATTAAATTCGATTCCTGTCACAACACACACATACAAGCATATATGCATAAGTATAGGTAGCTCGTATACATACACTCATATTTTGATTTTCTTTGTATTATACTAATGTAATCTTTTTTTTTCCTTTTTTAGTTACCGAGCATTAGGAGAGTCCAGCAGGAATACATATACTCAGTCTAACAATTGTGTTTACTCTTTTTTATCTTCATATTCATCGAGGTAAGCGTTATTCTTTTTTTTAAACCATACAGAAATGTATACAAAGAGTGAGAACGAAAGTGAGAGAGAGAGAGATAGAGAGAGAGAGAGAGAGAGAGAATAAGAAAACAAAATATTCTATCTACAGGCAATAACGAATGTGTACGTATATTCCAGGAATTTCTCGAGGTGAAAAGAGAAGAAAGACAGCCGAAATAAAACGAAAACAAACGAAAACGGTCGAACGACAGACGCAAGGACAAAGAGTAACGTGCTCATTCCTATTCAGTCCTTCAACGAGTTAAGATCTAACGAACGTGACGTATTAAACTATTATATATAACGTTATCGTTTTTAAACACTTTCTCAATAATTATAATAATTTTTTTATTTACAACAATGATATTTATAATTTTGTTTTTATTTCTGTTTCAGATCATCATGGGAATATATCAGTTTTGGAAGTGTTTGTGAATTGTGTTTGTGAAGTGTTGCAAGTGCTCGTACATTGCTATCGTGCGCGAAGCAATATACGGGAGTGTTGTATCGTTAAATATAATTAAAATTACGGATTAGAAGCACGTTCGTTCGTTTTCTTTTCAATTCCGTCGCGTTCGCGAACTATTTTTGAAATTTATATAATAAATTAACTGCGACCAATGCAGTAATTGCATTAGAGTTTGTTCGAGTAAAGTTGTATTTTTATCCTAAAACAGTCGCACAGACTGTTCGCGTATTAGAATCAGTGCATCAATGAAGATTTTTCTACTTGCATTGACTGTGTGCAAAGCAGTCTTTGAATTAGTTGTTTAGAATCAGTGATCGGGCGTAAAACAAATTAAAATCAAACGCGAATTAGAATCAGTGTTGTTCGTCGTATAATAAAATTTCGGTTTCGCGATAAGAAACTCATCTATAGTTTCTTATTTTCGTTTATACCGCGTTTTTAGATTCACGCGAGGTGCATCGCCATGGTGCAATTGAATTTCATCCCATTGGAATGCATTGTAAGTATCTATTTTTATTTACATTTTATTCGATTTTGTTTTATATGATTTTAGATTATATTGCAGATAACTTATCGTTTTGTTCTATTTTATTTTACAGATATGACGACGGACTTTCTACCTTATCAAAGATGTGGAATGAATTCTTCGATGGATCTTCGATGGATCTTCGATGGATCTTCGGTGGATCTTCGATGGATCTTCGATACTCGCATTCTACAATACTTGCTGCGAAGTAGGAGTGTTTTGGAGCCTTCGTAGAACTTCTTATGTCGTGAGTTAAAATTTAAAGTCCCTCCGGTGCTCAATCATGTCGAGGATGAAAGGTCCTAATCGGCACGAGTTACTGGTTGTAATTATTTAAATAAATTAGTGACGAGCACATGAGTAATTCCTTTCTAGGAATTAATCATGAAAATTGTATATTATATTGTATATTGTATTGTATATTTTATATTAGTTCAGGATAGGTTTTCTTGTCTCACCGGTTAAATTCATTTAATTAATAATGCATCTAATAAATGCACTTTCTTTTTTATTACGTGTTTTGTTCGTGGTTAGTTGTGGTGAAATCGAGCATTTATTTACTCGTTTTTGTCCAGAAAAGCATGTAATAAATGTCTTACATGCATTGCTTCGTACTTAGTTTATCTAATCGCGATTAATTTTAATATATCGATACTTTGATATTATAAATAAATGAGCAAGAAGACAAACTCATTCGCGACGGATAGATTCTAGCAGTTAAGTGGTGGCTCAAAGCCCAGTTCTTTTATTAGAACAGCCAACTTAATGAAAGGAGTCGTCCGAGGTTGTTTATATATATTTATTTTTCTCTTTTAAAATTCTTAAATATTAAAAAATTAAATTTAACAATTTTTGCATAATCAAAAAGTCAAATCCAAATGACTTGTAAAGTCTTAGCCCGCTTAAATGAAATAAAATGTTTTGATATATGTTATAAAATAAAATGTTTTTATGTGTTCATATATATATATATGTTAATCATGTTTTTTAGATCAGGATTTTCAGCTTCTAATATACTAATCTCCCGTTTCTCCCCCCTGTACTTTCTGCGTTCTCATCTATGCGTGTGCCCAGGTGTTACTCGTATGGGTGAGAAACGGTTAGTATAGGTTTAGTTTTAAGTTTTTCCCCTATTGGCGGCTGTCATTGTGCTAGTGATTGCACGATGTACTTTACACTTGTGTGCGTATTAGGTAAAGTGTTTTGTACATCGTTTCGCGATATTTTTTAATTAATACATCATTCAATACTGAGAACACTACTTCTACATATCACGTGACAAATACGAGTGTTTCTATATTTTTATATTTATATTAAATTTTTCTACTTTTTTTCTTGTAATAAAATCGTTTTGAATAGTAGAGTTACCGCATTTATTTGTGGAAACTATGATGTACTCGTATATAACTAGTATGCAATATATACTAGTGTATACTTGTATTTTTGCATTAGTCATTTTTGCAATAATCATTAGCCTTGACAGACGATTACAGCATTGGTACGTACTCCCATAAGTTTAGAAAACACGCGTTTGAACTAGGGTGTCGGAGGTGCCCCGGGGCATGCTCTCTAGTTTAGGCTTTTGCACCCTGGTGGTATGTGAGAGAATCGTGGAGTGAGTGGGTGGGTATGTACGTATGTTTGATCTTTTTAGATATTTGCCAATATACAGGCAGGTAGCATACTTAGGTGTGAATGTTTATTTAATTTGTAAGTAGGTAGAGACCGGAGAAGTCGCGCTATTGTAATTTTCACTCAGGAGTGGAAAATTTTTCTCCGGATATTATACAAAGTTTCAGCAACCTTTAGATTCATTTATCATTTAAATATTTCTTTTATTTTTTCCATATATTGCTGATACTCTGTACCACGAGATATAAATCAGTATCGAACGATTCAAAAATCTTTGCGTTTTCTTAAAATTTTATTTTTTAAGAAAAGTGAAGATAGCTGAATACGTTGGATACTTACTTAATATTAAGTATATTAACGTTTTGCTCTTTTTAGTAATTCCTACTGAAATATTTCATTTATTATATATGTATAGTAAATACAAAGTAGAATAAATATAAAAGTGGTCGAGTAAAAAAGTAAGACCATAGGGTGTGTGACAAAGTTTCTGCTTTTGTTTGATATTATTTAATCTTTTAAATGCAAAGTGTTAATAATAGGTTCATCGATTAGATCAAATATCTGTTGAGGCATTCGAGTAAATGTAATTGTACGATTTGTGGATTTCTTTAAGCTGCGATTGTTCAGCAAATGCATTATAAAATGCACTTAGAAAAAGCCTCACAGAAGCGTTTAGGGCATGAAGAAAGAAGAGGCATTATGCCGAAGAGGCCCCCACTTAAATGTGGCTGAAGAGGGCAACTACTATTGAGACTGTTGAGTTATTTTCAAAGGTTCAACAGCAAGTTCGAACACTTCGAAAATAGCTCTCTCTAGTCTTATATTTTATATTTTATTATATATATATTTTCTTGCTCGTCATTAATTTGTAGTTGTAATCGGAGATGATGGACCATTCCATCTCCTTGGGATACCAAATTTGTGTCCCTCAAAATCGTCGAAAAGATGCATATGTGTTTAGTTAGAGTCAAAATTAAAATTTTCGTATTATTCAATTTTCAAGCCTAAATAACGTTTGATAAATATTACAGTAATTTCTCTTTTCTTGTTTCGTCTTTAAAATTTTTCACTGTAATCGTATTTTATTAAATTTGCAATTTTTCTTTTCTATATAATGCAGTTTAAAAGTATATCATAATAATTATTAGATATTATTTTTTCTAGTAATTTAATATTTGTACTTTTCCTTTTTTTAAATATATTTTTTGTAAACGTAAAATCACACGTTTAAATTTAATTTCATTACAACGGTAAATAGAGATTTGATCAAAATAAATAGAGAATTCAATTGAAAAGTGCATCTGCGAATGGGACGATTTACATGTCAGGCTATTCTTTAACTTGATTGTATAATTAATATAGTTTTCTTCTTGTTTCAGGTGATCATCGTTGGATGTATCGTCTACTCGTTTTGATTTCCTTCTACTTGAGTTCTTAATAATGACTACTTTTTAAAATATATATATAAATGCATTTCTGAAGGCGCACACACACACACATGTTTTTATACTTAAAATTAAATATAATTATTTAAAATTCTATTATAATATATATAACTATACTATATATACTATCAAAGAATACTGTATTCTTTTATAGTATTGTACCGTCATCGCGTTAAGTACCTGCTATCGCCTACTAGTTGTCAGGTTAATAACTAAGATGAATATGGTTAGACAAAAAGTTGATTTGTGAGCTTCTATGTACTTCTGTATTCTTTGGTAATTCTTGATCTTCAGTCGATAATTTATATGAATGAATAAACAATTTTGGAAATAATTAATATTTTTATATCATCTTCTTGTAAACGTATAAAAAGCTTCTACTTTTCTATATGGAATTGTAGATTTCACGTCGCATTTGACACACACACTCACAGACACGCAGTTGTCGTACACTTTTAATTATTATTTAAAAAAAAATCAACTTATTAATATCTTACTTTTAATCGTAACTTAGTACATAACTTTTGCTGACGGATATGTTACATTAGCTACTTATTAGCTACTAAGACCTTAAACCATACAAAAACCATACCTAAGGTTCTTAGCGCATTTTTCTCCTCGCAACATAAGTTTTGATTATTTTAAAAATGTTTTCTGCTGAGAAAATATGTTATAATCACTCTCACTGTTAAGCCATTCCGTCGAATGTCCACCGTGAACAAATAGCAAAGCATGTTGGAGTTAAAAAAAAAAAAGATAGAAACGTTTCTACATAAAATGGCAGTTTTTAATGTTATATTTATATTGGCATTGGTAAAATATATAAATCAATATAAATGCATCATTTACAATTTTGGTAGTTCTTTCAAACACCATTAAAATACACCTATGCTGTAACAACATATATTTTACAAGAAAACAGATTGTTGCAAGCTATTTATTAAAGTTCGATATTTTTATTGTTTATCTTATTTATTATTCATTCAGATCTAGGATTGCAATACAAAATTTTTGGTAAAATGAAATCTAAGAATTTATCAGGATGCGAAACACAGTTTTTTCTTCCAAAAAATTCTACGGCATACATACTACATATTATACCATTACCCAAGATGAGGGAAAACCATAAAAATGTATTGCCTACTTTTCGTGTGATAAATGTTAAAGGAAAGCCAACAAGACCAAACATAAATAGTATTGCTGGACAGAAAAATTTAAAAACAAAATACAATATATATTCGTGAACTAATACGGATAAAACAAATACGGAGGAAGTTGCAATGATTCTATTTTGGTTCGTTAAAATCTCAAACACATCTTTGTATACATAAGCGTAAAGCCAATCGTGTACAACCACATTCCAGGTCCTGTAATAAACGCTATAAGAAGATGAGTTCCACCAGTCCTGAAAAGAAAATACATAGAAATCATATGATAATGCTGACGATTATGAATTATATTTATACAAAAAAAGAAAAGTAGAAAAGGAGGCGGTGAAAAAGGAACAATACAAAAATATCCTTTTTTTCTTTACTTTGTAAAACATTCGATCAGCAAAACGTAGTAATTCAGCGCAAGCATTTAACCAAGCATGTAAAAGACAATAAAATCCACAAAGGAAGAAAAGAATCCCAGGCAAGGATGTGTTAATTATATTGGCTAACAATTCTTCCTTTTTTATAGGTTTCGTTCCATGTTTTTTATACATTGGCATAAAACAACGTTCGTATATGAAGGCTACGTAAAATATAATCAATAAAACTTCTAAATAATGCCAGAGAACAAATTTCCATCTAATACATCTTGTCCTAGAATAATGTAGAAATATAATTAAAAAATTCTAACTCTCAGATTAATTCATTGAACTTACCTTGGATAATGATCTCTGTAGATTAACGTTGGAGCGAATAAGAAGTATAAATATTTGGAAAAATCCGGTAGTTTTGGTTTTGTAACATCCGCATGGACTTTGTATTTAAGAAATTGTGGCGCCGTACTTCTTATGAAAGCGTAAGATTTCATTAGCATACGAACCTATTTAACGAAAAAAAAAATAAAAAAAAAAAGAGTTAATTCTAATAACTATGTTTTTTTAAGTCGTGTATCAATATATTTAAATAATCGATCACAAATCACGTTTTTAAATATATGCTCTTAAATTTATTCATACTAAAAATTTTATATACATATACATGTATATATGTATTTAACTTGTATATATTTAAATAAATTTGCATTTAAGTAATTCTAGTCATAAAGATATTTAGTAACTAGACGATCATATATACATATTTACTTCTAAAACAAATTTACCTGTTCTAAAAGTATTATAGCGCTTGAAGCGACTGGTAGCAATTCGTCTACAACAGCTTTAGTCGGTAGGATGATGAAAATAATCAAATATAACACATATCCCGCAAGCCATCCGTAGTCCCATACTTTCAAGGCAAACGCTACGTTAAATAATATCGTAAATTGTAAATATCATTTGAAAAGTAATGCTTTTATTTTTTAAATATTTTTTTTTTTTAAGAATAAAAAAGAACCATATATTTTTTACATGAAGGCAAAAAATCGAGACGTTTGTGCGACCAGATGTAGACTGGAATGTAAATTCCAAACGTGCTTAATTTCATTAAAATCCAAATGTAGAGGACGCTTGATAATTTTCCAAAAGAATATATTACGGTATTAATTCCACCATTTATTCTAAAAATACCCCCACCCCCAAAAAGAAAAAAAATTTATATATGAGTCGATTGACGTATTATATTGGTCACTTTTTTGTATTTATATAAATTCGCATTGTATGCTGGTGAGTGAGTTGAAAAATTTTGACCCTATTCTTTTCTAATAGCTTTGAAACTACGTCGAATAATAAAAAAAATAGGTGACCAAAAAAAATGATTGTTCCTATTTTAGGCTCAAAACTTATCAACCCTCACACATATTTTTTCCTCGATATTCAATGAAATAAAATCTATAAATAATCATACTTACGATCCACCATCCGCGATGTCGTATGTAATAGTATTTATAAAAAGTAATATTAGAATCGTTAGAAATATATTATATAATGTCCTTATATGCTCATTGGTATTAAAAAGATCAGTAAGTAATGAATTTCTTTCTAAAAATTGTTTCTCCGGTAAAATACTTTCCTTAGACAATTTTCTGCGAACAAGAAAAAGGATTGTTATGATCAAATAAGAACATGTTTTTCTCGTCAAGTATGACACACATAGCTTAAATAAAATTAAAATATATAAATATATTAAGTTGAATATAGGGTATCTTAAAAATTGCTTTATTGAATTGAAAAATTCGAAATTTTGTTGGCCAAATATTTGAAGTGATGACATCATGAATTTATACTTTTTTTTTAACAATACACAAGTGCGACTAAGCAAAATTTTATTTGATTTAGACAAAAATATAATATGTTCGTTTATGAAAAATGATAATTTTCAAAAGTACTTTATGAATAAATAAATTGAGCAATCTGTAAACATATTAGATTGTATATGACGATAAATGCAATTGTTGTTTTAGATAAATAAATAAAAGTGTGATAAGATCGACCTTATTTGAACTGCTTGATGTGGAAAAATGTTTCCTATTAAAATAATTCGAATCATTTTCATCGCATTTGTCTCAATTACGTAATAAAATGAAAAAGAGAATAATCATTCCGTACTCAAATCTTAATGTACGCCAACGATCATGTGTTACTATTATCAATTTCGAGCCGACGAGAAGGCTCGTAATCTAGACAATAACTCTGTCTTTGAGAAGAAGTAAGAGAAACAGATGGTACTACATCTAATGTTACGGTTAATAAAATACAATAATGTTAATAAAACACATAATCGTTGGGGAGAACATGAACATGTATTAAATGTGATATCAAGAACTCTTTTACGCTCATTTATAGATATCGCAGAAATAAATTGACTATGAGATCGATGAACTTTCGAAACTTTGGAATAATACAAATATTCATTTTTACATCAAGTATAATAAAAAATCGAATGATAAAAATTTAATAAAATGATTGATAAATGATCATCTGTTGCAAAGATCATTAAATAATTATATATATAAAATTTAAGATTATATTATATACATAATACTATAATGATGATAATATACAGGTAAGAAAATTTTATATGGCGTAGTAGTATGCACAATCGAACGTATGAATGGTAGATGCATATAGCACGAATAAGATTAGTGGCCTTTTAAGATATAAAACGAGAGATAAGGGTCACACTCAATCATATCATTAGATTTATTAATTTTATTACGCTGAATCTGTGAACGTATTTATATAATGTGATTATGGAATCATTCATATCTATATAAATGGCATAAACTATTATCTTCTATATTTGTTTCAAAATTTATCAAGTATTAACGTAATAAAACTAGTAAACTGAATTGAACTGTGACTATTTTATCCGAGTGCAAGCGCACTCAAGTTTGTTTAGTTTTTATTTTGAACCAATTATTTTTTTTTCCCCGATATACTTCGAGATAAAAATTGGAATTTGAACGAGTGTGATAATACGTTAGATATTCTTAAATACATAATACAAAAATACAATACATTTTGCAATAACAATACAAACTAACCTTTTATCGTAGTATTTATTATTCAAATCATTCGAATTTTGTAGTGATCCGTCAAATTTATTGAATACCTCTGATACCATATCGTTAACGCGTTCATTAACATGATCAACAATGTTCTCCGAAATTTCCTAAAGAAAAAAAATAATGTAAACAACTTTAATAAATATATATACACACGTATTTTCTCTAATACATTACAATCAAATAAATTATTTTATTTGAAAACTTACACACGCATTAAGGAAATAACAACTAATAATATCTTACCTGCATTCGTGTTCGTATTTCGGCAGCTATTGCTTCATTCATCATCTTTTTCTTTTTGTCTTCGTTAACTATAAAAACGTTAATTTTTAAAGTAAAATATTCATTACATTCTTTCTGTCAAATTTTGATACCTTGAATAATTATTATTTAATATTTAAATAATCTACAGTATGTAAACAGAAAATACAGATCTTACTTATTACTCTACAGGTAATTCAAAATGATCGACATGTAAAGAATTATAGTGATGTACTTTAGCAATATATGATACGATAGTTTTACTCACATAAATATTGTATAATTAACAGTTCATATCTACAAGGTAAAATGTGTAAAAGTGTAAACTCACCTCGAGAATCGGAAACTTCCAAATAACCACCGTTCATTGTTGCATTTTTTCGATGATTCAATTTTACATTCTTCTCATCCTCCATAATTTTGTATGACAACTTAACTCATGCGAGTGCACAATCAAAGCTCCTTGAACGATTAACCGAAAGATTTTTCGAACGTATAAGAAGTGTCTTCTTAGCAAAGCAACATACGCGACGATAAGCGAACGAACGAAAGATATATACTCTGCCTCTTGTACGTTATTATAAAAGTCTATTGGTGAGAATTGATCTCTGACGTACAGTAGAATTACAATCGTGGGTATATTGCAAATATTTATTTCGAATTATTACTTTTTTTTTTATTTTTAGCGCAGATTGTGTCCTAAATATTTATTATCATTAAATTTATCTTTTTGTGTTTTTATAATTTATTGATAACACTTCGTGTCATGTATTTGAAAAGTTAACGATTAGAATTATTTAAAAAAAAAAAAAAAGATACATTGTAAATGTAAATATAATCAATAAATTGTAAATAATTAATCCCCTTGTGCGATAAAGCAAACAATTAAAGAAATATAACGCTTATTTTTTTTTTTTTTTTTATAAAATTTAAACCGCAAATAGACTATTATTTTTTCTCGTATATTAATTAATGTAAAGCAAAAATAATGAATTAGACATAAATTCATAAGCAATTATAAGTTTTACTTTATTTTTATTTGTTGATAATGTCAGATCGACCTCTTAATCGTCGGTTCATGATCATATCTTCCCACTGAAGTGTAACACGTTTCGCATGACTGGTTAGCAACAATGAATCTTCGAAAAATTGTACCATATACATTTCTAACGCCTCTTGTAGTGCCTCTAATGCAATCACTTGCATTCTTTGAAAATGTTAAGGAAAAACATCGTTATCTGTTACTTTCTTTTTTTTCTTGTATCATTGATCAGTTTCTCGTAAATTTAAATTAAAATATTTAAAATATGAATGAAATTAAGTACCTATATATATGGGAATATAATTCTATAAAGACTTCTCTAACTAAACGAAGAAACGAAGCTCTCGGTATAAGAAGATGCGTGGTCTTTTTAAGATATATAATATCCCTTAATACGCGTCTCTTGCGTGATGGTCTATTTTCGCGTCTTCTCGATCGCTATTAAAATAATAATTTCAATTTAAGATTCTTTTTTTACTTTTAGATTATTTGAATATAACCATGGTAAAGGAGATGCGTATTATTACTGCTGACTTTTCACTGGGTGTAGAAGAACCAACTTGGCCATTTGATCTACAATGATAAATGAATCAAATTTTATCAATTAATCAATTATCATTATTATTAATCACTTCAATTTTATATTACATAAATATAATCCCATCTTCTTATGTGTTCATTATTATTTGTTTCTTCTTTTTTAATAAGTGAAAAAAGAACTAATTAAGACTGTAAAGTAATCAAGCGAAAAAAATGAAAAGAAAAAGATAAAATAAAACGAACTTGGAGACTAGTTCATCAGAAAATTATCATTTAAAGATGTTCCTTTTTATTTATCTGTTAAAATACCTTTAGAAATGTTATTACTTATGTTTGCTAGAAAAATTGACCAACCTCGGCTGAGATTTTCGTCGTACCATGATTAAAAGTTTTTACAACTTAATATTTTTTTAAATATTTTTAAGTATTTTAGTATGCTTGCGCCTTTTACAAATCTACAAGTTTTTCCAATATGTTATTGTTTAAAATTTGTATCAAATGGACATAATATAGAGTACAAATCTGCTTTTTTCTTGTATCATATACGAACGGATATTCTGACAAACAGCACACAATAAAAATGCGATAGAATTAAACCAATAAGCATACTGTTGCCATTAGAAACTTAAAAATCAACTCAGTAAATTGTTTTTCTATTTTACTATAATTCATATAAATATAAATAAGTCTTACAAAAAAACTTAACATTAAATTAACATTGAATCACACTTTATTAAATTTAAATATAATACTGCATCGTTAATATAAAAATACAATAACCAATATAAATCTGTTTTCAATCTGTCATAAATAAAAAGTTGATTTTATCTATTGTAACTTTTTGACTGTATTCAAAATACTATCCTAATATTGTGTAATGTCAATATTATTTTATATTCTATTTAGAAGTTAAAATCACAGTCCTGTAGATCTTCATTATCAAAATTTAATAATTCTTTAATATCATCGATAGAAGAAGTTTCTTCTTTCTTTTCAGGATTATTCATTTCTAATGATTTATTCTGATCTATTTCTAGAAATTTATCTATTTGTAATTGATGACAATCTACTTTTTGGTCTGTTACTTCCATATTGTCCATTAAATTATTTTGATTAAGACCAGCTTTGTTCAGAGTATTTATCTTGCTTTTTAATAATGACCATAAATGATCATCGGCCGTTTGTTTCGCCACTAAATATTGAATAATAACACTATCGCTTTGTCCAATTCTGTGTACCCTGTCTTCTGCTTGAAATAAAATCTAAATTTTTTAAATTCTTTATTAAAACATAAAAATAATAAATTGTTAAGATAAAACTATATATACATATAGATTTAAGTATATACATATAACAAATGTAATACATACTCCAGGATTCCAAAATAATTCTGCAAAAACTACCAATCGTGCAGCTGTTAATGTGATACCAGCATTTGCAGCAGTTATAGATAAAATAGCTGCCAAACAATTGCTATCGTTTTGAAAATTATTGACCGCATCTGTTCTTCTATTTGAATTTGTACTTCCATCGATCCTCATAAATCTATTAAATAATTCCTAATTTATATAAATAAATGTAAAGAGACATAATTATAATTTAAAATCACTGAAAATTACCCTATTTTCATTGATTCTGCCACTTCACATATTGCATCTAGGACATGTTTATGATGAGCAAAGATGAGACACTTTTGTTTAGTCGAGAATATTCGAGTAATATATTCACTGAAAAAATATTATAATAAAAATATTAAAAAATAATGTGGTATTACACATGAAAAATATCAAAAGTAATATAATATATATATATAAATAATGTTTTACCGGACAGCTCTAAGTCTTAAAAAACTTGATTGATTATAATATTGAAGAAGTGCATTATGATCTTGTAAGCCACGTGAAATTGACTTGTCTAACTCTTTCTTTTTTTGTGTATCTTGTTTTATCATGGTCGGATCCAGTATAATGACCTGCCTAAAAATCACTGATCTCTTTGAGTTTTTCCATAAATATAGATATAAATATACATCTTATGCATACAAATCACCTTATTTTTGATGGTAATTGATTTAATACATCAGCTTTTAATCGTCTAATCATACATGTTGACTTCAGTAGTAATTGTAGCTCTTGCATATTAGATGATCCAGTAAAATCCCAGCCAAAGACTTTCTTAATTCCTGCACAATATCGAATTCCATATTCTTGATATCTAAATGAAACATTATGTAATAACTGTATATAAATTATATTAACATTAAAAGTATTAATATGACTTATCTGATTTTATATTATTATTATTTTTTGTTTATTATTATAAGTATTATTTTTATTATCATTATTATTATATTACATCTGAATTTGATACTTACCCCATAAAGTTAGGTACTACAAGGTTAATCTGAGTATATAATTCTATAGGACGAGACAAAGCTGGCGTTCCACTAAGTAAAATTATATGTTGTGAAATAGATACAACTTTTTGTACAGCCTTAAATCTAGAAGTCTTATTGTTTTTTATAATGTGTGATTCATCCTACAATATTATTTTTGTATTTCAATTAATATGTCATAATATAACTTGCGATGCTGTATGTACTGAATATATTTAATCTAATACACACCAAAATAACAAATCCAAAACCAAGCCTTTCAAATAATTCTTCTGATTTTGCCAATAAATCATAGGATACTATAACAATTTTGACATCATTATTAAAATCTTTGACATTGGTAAATTGGTGAATATAATGTGCAGGTATAGATGGTAAATAATTATAAATAGCTTCAGACCACTGGTATCTACAAAAGTTATAGGTAAATACAAATAATATTTATTTAGCAAGATTATTTTAAAATCATTATACAGAATGTCTCTTTGTTGTAATTCTATTAATAAACCATTGATATTTGATTTTTTTTTCTCTTCGGTAAATAGACTTTTGAGACACCTTAAATTTTATAATCTTACCTAACAGTGGATGGTGCTACAATTAACAAAGGCCAACTTTCTTGAAAATAAGATGCTATTCCCAATGCTTGTATTGTTTTTCCCAATCCCATATCATCAGCAATTATACAACGACCTTTCTTTGAAATGCCATAACTAAAAAATAAAAAATATTTGAAATATCATAATACAAATGCGTTATAAACAACAATTGTAAAAAAATATTATACAATATTTACCAGATGCCTTCTTCTTGAAAAGGCATTAATGTACTTCTCAATGTTTCATCTATTGATGACAAATCAATGCAAGGTTTTATATTGGATGAACAGTCATTTTTCTTGAAAAGCTATAAATATAAAAGTAATTAATATCGCATATCTGATTTTTTTTTTTAAATAAATAAATTTATAATAAAATTAATACCCGCATAACAGATGCTGGTATTTGTATTATAGAAAGATTTGATTTTAATTCTATTAACTTCCTTATTAAATTGTCATAGTCTTTCAGATGAAAACTCCATGTCTTTGTCTTTGTGTCTAAAATATAATTGCTTTTTGTTATTATTTTTTTTTTAATTGTTAATTTATATAAATACTATATAATGTATATATAAAGATTTCATACAACTTACCATATGATCTACTATTCATTGTCTTAAATACATCAATTACAGATGATAAATAAGATGATATTTCTACTACAAATCTATCATTAGTAATCATATAGCATTTCGCTGTTTTAACAGAGTCAGTACCAAAAAAATTTTGAGGTGTCTTAGGTGTTACAGGTATCTTAGGTGCATATCTATTAATTGATTTAAATGTCCGTATAGGCCCAATCTGAGAATTATTTGGTTTTAATGCGACTACAGAATTAGTAGCATTACATGGAGTATGTTGAGATTCAGGTACAGGAAAAGCAACAGAACATTCAGAAATGCGTTTTAATTGATTTTTTTTTCTTCTTTCTAATGCTTCCAAATGTTTATTTTCTATTTCTTTCTTAGAATAATCTGTTACGTTTGCCATTTATACAAATAAAATTATTAAAAATATAATAATTATTTTTTGTTTATTTAAATATTATATGAAAAGTTGATACTTAAATGTTAACAATGTCTAAATATTCTTTAATGTCTACTTTAACAAACTATATAACTTTAACTTATAAAGATCTATCACTATGTTTATACATCCATTAAAATTTTTATTTCGTGTTTATGTTTCAAAAAGGTTATATGATAGTTATATAGAAGCGAAACTTCAATATACTACTATGTAAGTTCTGTTAAATATGGCAAAACTTTGTAAGTATAATACTTTTCACCTCTACTCTAAAGAAATACATAGTTCATGATCGCGCCAAAATTTGAATTAGTTGTGTAAATTGTTATAGCCAATCATTGACTTCTCTTTGCACATAGGGGTAATGGCGCTAACTTCGGATATCGATCTAAAGGCACTTGGCTGCATTTACAGTAGTTTACGGGATACCCGTGTTCTGCTTATCACGTTTAATTTTTTTTTAATATTGCACGTTTTATAATTTTATTCCTATTTTATATAAATTAAGTTATATTCTAAAACTGCTGTCACATTATAAGTTTTATATTCAGTGTACACAAAGTACCCCACCCATTTATACTCGTACGTGCCAAAAGCTTGTAAGATGCAAATACATGCATTTATCGTGTTTAATATTTTCAGTGTTGTGAATGGTCAGTTTCTAAATTTATTCGATTCAAAAAAGAATCTTATTGCAAATTAATTTTATTATATTCATTTCGACAATGTAATTTATTAAATACAATTTATAGAAACAGAAGAATATTAAGTTTTTTGTAATAGGTGCAGCAGCTTTGAAAACATATGAAGCAAATCCAGATACAAAACGACTTTATGATGATTTATTATCTAATTATAATAGACTTATTCGACCAGTCATTAATAATACTGAAACTCTGACAGTATGGCTGGGATTAAAACTATCACAGCTAATCGAGATGGTATAATATCAAACTTACTATTCAAATTATACAAGAGAGCAATAAAAAAACAATGCATTTAAGGATAAATAAGTATACTGATATTTTCTATTTATTTTAACATTTTACAGAACTTGAAAAATCAAGTAATGACAACTAATGTCTGGGTAGAGCAGGTAAGGTATATTTTCAAAGTAATAGTTTAATTATAATTTATTATTTATAATATTCTACGAGAGATTGATTATATTATTTCTTTTCAATAGAAATGGTTTGACTACAAATTACAGTGGGATCCAGAAGAATATGGTGGCGTTGAAATGTTATATGTGCCTTCTGAAAATATATGGCTTCCAGACATTGTGTTATATAATAAGTAAATAATATCAAAGATATAATCTTTTATTTAATTAATTCAGAATTTTAAGCTATGTTGTCATTTTTATTGTTATATTTGTTTAAATATCATATTGATTTTTTTTTTATAATAGAGAACAAAATATGGAACACAAGAAAATGATTTTTTAAACTGTTATTATTTGACAGTGCTGATGGAAATTATGAAGTAACACTTATGACAAAAGCTACACTAAAATATACAGGTGAAGTGTCTTGGAAACCACCAGCCATTTACAAGTCATCCTGTGAAATTAATGTTGAATATTTTCCCTTTGATGAACAATCCTGTATAATGAAATTTGGTTCATGGACTTATAATGGAATTCAGGTCATAAAATTTAATAAATATTTTATTTATCCTTGTTACATACATTAATATATTTAAATTAACTTTGAATTAAATGTTATTTTCTTCTTAAAAGTGATCCTTACAAACAGGTTGATCTAAAGCATATGGCACAAGAATCTGGTAGCAATTTGGTAAAAATTGGTATAGATCTGACTGATTTTTATTTATCAGTTGAATGGGATATTCTTGAAGTTCCTGCAGCTCGTAATGAAGAATACTACCCTTGTTGCTCTGAACCATATTCTGGTAAACGAGTCTTTTCGCTACTTAATCTATTTCATTAAAGAAACAATTAATATTATATAACATATAAATAAATTTAATTATTATTTTAATTTTATATATATAATAACGCAGATATTACTTTCAATATTACAATGAGAAGGAAAACTTTGTTTTATACTGTAAATCTTATAATTCCATGTGTGGGTATTACTTTTCTTACGGTATTGGTTTTTTATCTTCCAAGTGATTCTGGTGAAAAAGTAAGTTTATAAAAAAGTTATTAAGTATATATATATGTATATAAATAGTACTTATAAACTATAATGTTCTATATTTACTTTTCTAGGTCTCATTATGTTCTTCCATTCTTTTATCTTTGACTGTATTCTTTTTATTATTAGCTGAGATAATTCCACCAACATCATTGGCTATACCACTTCTTGGAAAATATTTATTATTTACAATGATATTGGTAACTTTATCTATTTGGATCACTGTGTGTGTTCTAAATGTCCATTTTAGGTAAGAAAAATAAATGATATTAAAACAAGTCGAATATATATATAAATGAATAAATTATTTTAGATCTCCTTCAACACACAATATGTCACCTTGGGTAAGACAAGTATTTTTAAATTGGATGCCAAGAATTTTAATGATGCGTAGAACACCATATTCTACACCTGAATATGATGATACATACATCGACAATGGATACACTAATGAAATTGATTCTAGGTATATGTGTTTATATTAGTAAATTATATTATTTTTATGTAAAAAATATATTTAATACAATATTTTTAAAATAGTAAAATACAATTTAACTTTGCAACAGCGTGAGTGATTATCCTTTAGAACTGAAAGGTACAGATGGATTTGAAAATGTTACATCCACATACAAAAATATAAGAGAGGACGATGCTCGACATATACCTCATGCATCTGGTATACTTTTGACTTAATTTTATATCAGGGATTATTCTATTATTTAATCTTTATTTATTTATCGTATATCAACTATTTAATAATAATTAATATTGAAATATTGTTACAGTTACTGATAGTGAAAATACTATGCCCAGACATTTGTCTCCAGATGTGATATCAGCATTAAAAGGAGTTCGTTTTATTGCACAACATATAAAAGATGCAGATAAAGATAATGAAGTATAGTTATATACTAATATTTTTTTTTATATACTAAATAATATAAATGTTTTAAATGTACATATGTATATTCACAGGTAATAGAAGACTGGAAATTTGTAGCTATGGTTTTAGATAGATTCTTTTTATGGATATTTACATTTGCATGTATTGGAGGTACACTTGGCATTATATTTCAAGCTCCTAGCTTATATGATACAAGAGAACCTGTGGACCAACGACTTTCTGGAATATCATTACGTAATTATATGTATCCGCCCAAGGAAGATGGTTCATCACCCGATGAGTAAATTCTGAGACAATTTCATTATTAACATAAGAGTCAATACGAAAACATATTAACTGCATAATCAATCTTTATTCTAAAGATAAACACATCAATTTATATATATTTTAAATTGAATAATTTAATTTTACTTCTGATAAAACCAAATCAATTTATAAAAGGTTTGCAATACTAAAATATACACAATTGTAAATCTTTATTAGTAATTAATAGTTGAAAAACAGATACAAAGCGAATGCGCATATACACATACATATATATACATATACACATATATACATATGTATATATATGTATGTGTGTGTGTGTGTGTAATTACATACGTAACTAATGAAAAAACAAGTTTGCGTATATGTATTAATTAATACACTTCTTGCTTTTGATGTAAATAAATAGTTTACATGTTACATATTATTGTAATAAGATTTGAGATCATCCCATTAAAGGAAATCTTTGCTTATAGAAAGGTAACTTTATTTTTCATACAATATATCGTTTTTTTCATTATTACAGTGTGAAAAATGATATTCTTTACTTTTAAGTATATTGAATACAGAAATCACAATAATAAAGCTATTTGACGATGAGCTTCTATAAAATAAAATATACATCAGATAATAAAATAAAGGAATGCTTAAATAAATGATAAAATTAAATGAATATTCATCTTGTATTTAGAATTATGTCAAAATAATATTTTTGAATGTTTGTTTTCACATTATGTATGAAATTTACAATAATCAGATCACAGAAAAAAGAAATTCCTTCTTAACTTTCTGTCGTTACTTTTTTTCTAAAGACAATCATTCTAAATCGATTACCATATAGCTTAATGGTCCACTTGTACTGCTTATAGAATTTGTTGGAGATTTTTTTTGAGGACTCGAACTAATATGATGCTTTTTTGTACTCTGAGTTGGTATAGAATCTTCGTCATCATCCTCGCTATCTGATATTAAATCAATGAGAACTGTACGTTTCTTTTCCTTTAATACCGGCACAGCAGGACTGCTTTCATCTAAAAAAAAAATATATATATATATATATATTATAAAGATAATAATTAAAATAAAATATTCATATAGGATGATTCTGGAAACTGGGACGGGTTATTGCTCTTTTTTAAGTAAAGATAAAAAAAAATGATAGAGGAAAAAATCATATCGCATAATACACTCTAACTTCCTACAACCTTATTTT
Organism: Polistes fuscatus; assembly: GCF_010416935.1. Classification (NCBI taxonomy): domain Eukaryota; kingdom Metazoa; phylum Arthropoda; class Insecta; order Hymenoptera; family Vespidae; genus Polistes; species Polistes fuscatus. The sequence goes on from NW_025113140.1 coordinate 3,723,716, forward strand.
TTTTTAACCAATTGATTTTTTTTTTTATGCTGTGTATAAAAGTACTAACCCAATGTCATCGAAATATCAATTTAACATTTTATATCTAATTTATTATGTAATTTATCATCATATCTTACCTATATCAACTGTGTCAACATCAATTTTATGGTCTTGTAAATTGGCTGCTACTTTTGTTTCTGGTTTCTCTCTATCTTTTTCCTTTTTTAAAACTAAATTTTCCCAAGAACCATCTTGAAGCAATTGTATCTCATTGACATCTGGTAATAACTTCTTAGAGTGTAAAACTTCTTGAAAATATCCATCAATGACAAGATTATCATATAATGCAGGTTTATCGCATACTGGACAATTCCATGTTGGCTTTCTTTCATTCATTTGTAGAAATAAAGAAGCATCAAAACATTGTAAATGTGAGCATGTTAATGCACGACATGGTGTATTCATTCTCATTTTTCCCAGAGGACATGCTAAAGATACTCTGAGTGATGTAGTAGCTATTTCACTATCGGCATCTTCATTTAATTTCTCCTTTACTAAAGATTAGAAAAAATATTAATGTTAAAATACATAATAATAAAAAAATATATTAAAATGAGAAAGAAAAGATTAAATATTTTATTTTTAATTTATACATTCATAATACATTTACTTACTTAATCCTCTAGTATAATCCGAATGCCTAACACCTTTATTCTTTAATCTTATTAATAACTCTGAACTTGAAAGCTTCCTTACAAGATATACAGCAATTGCATATCGTCTACCATAATCTGATGACCAAGAAACATGAATCTGATTGCCTACCAGAGGCGATAATTTAACTAAAGGACTGATATTTACAGGCCTTGGAGGTCGTTTTGGTTCTACACCAGGTTTATTAGTAGGTATAGGATTCTAAATAAATATAATGAACTGTTGAATCTAGTAGTTATCATATGTTTTTAAAAATCATTGTACAGTAATCCCTCCATTTACATAGATTCACTTTAATGCACTTGAGCTACTAGAGCTCCAATGTTATTATGATGCATTATATGAGAAAACAAATTCAGGGATTTCTCAGTGTATCTTATTTCGTTATTATGTAAACTTATTTTTTTTACCTTAGTAAAAGCTAAATACATATTTGAGAATATGAAATGGATACTTATATTAAATGGCTTCCATTAACGTGCTGTTTCCATGGAACCAATTGTTCGTGTAAATAGAGGGACCATTATAATTTACTAATAAAGACTTTTGTTATTTTAATAAATTATATTGTTTAATAAAAATATATCATGTATTTGGGCTTTACTTACAGGTAATTGACAGATTTTTCCATTAACTTTAACAGATATATTTGGTGGAAAATAATCTTCTTGTTCACATGATGTTTCTTGCAAACAAAACCTCATCTGTACCTATATTTTATATTTCAAAATAAAATAAAAAGAAATTAAATAGGACATATAAATAATTTATAAATATTTCTAAAATAATGTAATTTACCTGTACCATGTAATCCATTTTGCTTCCATTACGACAATCCCGAGAACTAGCTATGTCAGTCGACTGTTGAGGTGTTAAATGAAACATAAATGTATTTTCTTGTAATCTTACTGATCCTTGTGGCATTAAACTTGATGGTTTTAATAATTCGGCCATTAAATCGAAAAAGGGTAATCTTTTTAATTTCACATCCGGATGAACAGGGTACTGTCCTGATGGTATCTGTAATGGTACTGGCAGTACTTTAGGTGTATATGGAGGGTAAGGATTATATGGTGTATTTGTTCTCTAAAATAATAAATTCAAATTTGTTAATATGGATTATAATAGACCATATGGAATATGGATAGCAATATTATACTTGTTGCGCTACACTTGTATAACCCGCAGACTGATATACTGCATTAGTTCTTGGATTTTGAGGTAACGACGCTTGATGGGCAGGTGGAAGTTCTTTTTCAGAAGCAACTGCACCTTGTGCTTGTTGCTGTTGTCCAATAGCTTGTCTACAAATATTTTATATAAGCAAATTACATTGGTAATATTGAAAATATTTTACCGAAGAGAACAATTAATGCATTTACCTTGTATAATAACTTCTAGAATGCATACTTTGATCGATTTGAGTATCCCCAGTTCCATCCGTTTGAACGTACATTTGATGTGCTGCTAATTGATCAGCTCTATATAAAATAATATAATTATATTTTTTAAAGTATATGAACACATATATATATATGTAGATGTTCAAATCTCAGAAACGGTTGACATTACGATCTATGTTTACTAATTGTAGAACTTTTTTTACACAGTATATGTTCTATATAGTGTATAAATATTCAATGAGATATTTTTTTAACAGCCTATATATATATTAATATATAATAATTATCAATTATTTATACACTTTAAATATGTATGAACGCATGTACACTATTTGTTATATTTGAATGATTTATTTTAAAGAAATAATTATTAATTTAATGTCAATAAATTTCACACATCTTACATCCTGAATTAATGAATTGCTAAATTAATTAAAAAGAATAAAGTTCAACATACGATACATTTTAATATTTGGGTTATATGCTAGTAGTATTTTTAATTTTTCAATTAGAGAGTTTCGTTTTACGTATTCTCATAAAAAATATGATAAATTAATAAAAAAATAAAAAATTATGATAAATTCAAATATTAATAATAATAATAATAACAATAATAAGTTACCAAAACAATATAAAATCAATATTAATATCGAAAAACATTTCATTTACTTACTGTATTGTCTTGTATAATTCTCGTATTTTAAGCTGGATTGGATGTGATCTGAGACGTAATAATTCTAATGCTCTTGCTTGTAATTCGTTTTTTCTTCCTGATTTATTTCTACCAGCAAAACCCAAAAGCATCTGAAGCTCAGATACTCGGAAACTTAATATCATATTCTGTAATGAAAATCAAATCATGTACATGCGTTTACATCTTCAAACTTCCATGCCGAATATAAAATAACATGCTAGATGTATTACACAATTTAATAGGATAATTTCTATTAATTTTAAAATAAATGATAAGATTATGTTCATTGAAAAAAAAAGTAAATGCTAGACAAAAAAAGGTAATTATTTCTATTACTATACAACTTCGAAATTTAAAAGCAACAAATATGTACATTAAAAGATTATTATTAACAATATTATATCATACTTTTAAAACATTAAATTAATATTTATAAATATATTTACTAAATATACATCTTTATATTTACCTTTTATTTATCTATATATTTACTCATATATTATTACATCTCATATATTATTTTTGTGATTTTATAAAAACTGTAATAAATTTACATTTATTACAGTTTATATTTATCAAACGTGCTAAGGACATTGTATGATGTGTGTATGCGTATATATATATATGCTATGTATATATATATATATATACGTATATACATATATATATTTGCATACGTATATACATACGTATATTATATATACATATATATATATATATGTATTAAAATAAAGTACCATAAAATAGTAAATACACGATTAGTAAGGTCTCTATGGTAAATTTAAATATAGATCAAAATAAAACGACATTCTGAGACGTGACAATTTTGGGTTAGCTATCAGTAATGAATAAAAATATATTCGATAATATTAACTTTTACTATTTAAAATTGATTACCTTCCATCATTAACGTTTGATTAAATATGTTTGCACAGCAATAACATTTTTACGAATGTAGCACGTGACTAAATAGAAGTTTTTTCTAGCCAACAATATTTCGTGTCAGTATACAAAATATACAATCAAGTAATAATTGAAACTACAAGAGGGCAACATGTGTAGTCTAACGATACAAATCACAGACTCGTATTTCAGTGTATTGTTAAACCTCAATTTCCGCAGATAAATCATCTAGATATTATTTACTAAGTTTTCACAACAATATTATACGTACCTCTAACTCCTCTGTTTCCGCCATCTTCTTATAGGATTTTTTTGGTGAAGCCGTCTTATCTAGATTTTGGTCAACTTTCTAAAGAAAATATCTTCTCGTATTTTGTATTAGTTTAAAATAATGCAAATCGCATAATTATTTTATTTTATACTATTTTTAATATTAAAAAGAACTTGCACTAGTAATTAGAAATAATTTAATTTTTTGTTTTATTTAAAAAGCACACAACAGCTTATTTTATATTTAAAATAATACGAGGTTTTCTGTCACTGTAACTAAAAGTTTACAAGTTAGGTAAATTATTAATATATTTGACACTTAGTTTAAAAATGAAAAAAGGATTCCTATAATGGCTGCGTGCACCTCATATGCCTAACTTGAATTCGTATTATATGAAAACCTTCTAGAGGGACATAACTTTGCCATCTACATTCAATACAATAGTAGAAACTAAGGACGAAGCAATAATAAATGTACTTTTAATAGTAGTCCGTTATATTCATAAATACAATTTAAGATTACTAAATTTTTGCGTCATAAATTTATGGAAAATAAATGAATATAATAAAAGAATATTAATTGTTTATATATTTTATTTTACAATTAATAAACATTTAAAAATGATATTATCAATCAATATTTATAACCTATCCAAAAAACACTGAATAAAAATATTAAATCAGTTTTCAAATATATTTATAAGTAATTTCAATTAAATGTTAATAAATTTTAATTGGCAAATAACTTGTCATCAATGTAGCCAACAAAACTTAACTTTTTAAATATGCAATACACTTTAAGAAATTAACAGAAACTACAATAAGATTGTGTACGAATTATTTGATCACTTTTAATAGTAATTATTGTAAAAGATGTGTAATCTAAGTATTAATGGTATATCACAAAAATAGGTTAAGTATTACTGGTATATCACAAAAAAGGTTAAGAACGACACAACGTTATAAATTCTACTATTGGCTCTACTGCTGATTAAGTTAACCGTTGATTAAAGTTACATAATCAAGATTAATTGAGATATGTCCAAGAATTTTTATCTCTATTTATTGTCTGAGTTATTATGTTTATAATAAAAGTTATAAAAACATGGAAATAATTATTTAGTTGGTCAATAAGTCCATGCAGTTTTTACCATTTATTTACTTATAAAAATCCATATGGATTTATTGGTCAATCTTATATTTTACAATTTAAATTATTTCAGTTTCAACAAAAATTGAAATTTAATTGGTTATAACTTTTACCTCTTTTCATTTTCAAAAAATTTATTTGTAGTTTGAGAAGGCGCTTCAGCCTATCCTCGTTTATGATGTTTTCAAAGTCCACAAAGTAAGTTCTTTATGACATAGTGTACTTTTCAAAATGTACCTATTGGCTTAGAAATGTAAAATTTTCTACCAATGAGGAAAATACGAGTAAATAAATAATCTAGTTAATGAAACCGAATTGCAAACAAGTTTTCAAACAGCAGTAAATATAATTATAAACGTGTTAAAATAATATTACTGTTTTATATGATTATTTTGTCATAATAAAAATATTGTGTCACAGTTGCATAAAACAAAATATTAACAATTTTTTCAATCATTTGAGTGAATTCTGAAAATTATATTCACTAATATAAAGTGAAAACAATAAGAATAACCAATAAAATAAAATAAATATTTGAAAAAAATTTTGTATAAATGGCGCTGCTTACACTATAGACTTATTTTACTGTGCAGTTCTCCATCTTTAGTTTTTTATACTTCTAAGAAATGTATTTTGTTAATATAGTTTGATTAAATGATTCGATGACATTCCCTGCATTCTCATTGGAATGATTTATATTTATATGTATTTTATTATATCGTTATTAGAATTTTTATATGTATTATAATTCTTTACTATTGTTGATTATAATAGTAATGTACAAATTTATTATATTATATTATATGCAATTGTATTGTGTAAATAAAAACCATTAACATTTATTTTCTTTATGCATTTAATTTAAAAGATATATATTTATAAATATATATTAAAGAAAGATTTAAAAAGTAATCTATCTCAGAACGTTGAATATAATATGTATATATTGAATATTAAAAAATAAATTGATATTTTATATAATTATTTATATAAAAAAAATACTTTAGTAATAGCATTAATTTAATGACATATATATATATATTTATGAAATATTAATTTAATTATAAATTAAAACTAACAATACACTGTTTTTATAAATATATATAGTAATAGAAAAAAATAGGATATTAAAAATTCAAATGATCGAAATAAAGAGTCGACATTCCTTTAACATTCTCATATTCTCATATTTATTCATGAAACCATCTTTCAATAAATGTTAATTCTAAATTTTTCTATAAACAAATTGATGCATGTAATTACTATAAAAGTTTCTAATGGAAATATGTTTGTTTTATGTACGTTAATATTTTTAAAATCTTAAACCTAGGCCAGTCTTGCTTAGTGAACATTATTTTGCAAACTATATGTAAGATATAATTTTTAACATAAATATATATTAATGGAATGATCGAAGAAATAAATTTGTATCATAAAATAATTTTACAAATTAATGAATGATTAATAATAATTAATGGATATAAATCAACATGAAATATTATATTGATTTATAATTATATTCATTTTCCATTTCAAATAAAAGTATACTATACTAGATATACCTTTTGCAGATAATCATACAATATATATATTTCTCAGTTTATAATTTGGAGAAACACAGCATTTTGCTATATATATATATAGCTATAATTTTATTATTTTATAGTAATTTGTACCATTTGAAATATATAAATCTGTTAACAGAATTGTATTGGTGTGTTCTTGATCTGGCACGATAGCAAACAATGCTTGTGCGAATACAACTTACATTCTATATAATTAATTTATTTTTTTGATTTACAAACTAATTAAAAAATATGCTATGACTGGCAGATTTTCATGTATTCATAGAGAATATTATATAAAAAGAAATTAACGGAGAATAATGTAATAATATGTATATCAATAGGTTTATCAGAAAATGCTACATTATATTATTTTAATGCTTTTATATTAGACATGCATTCTGCTTTTCACAACAATCTCATATATGTAACAGAACAAGAGAAAATTTGGGGATACCTTCATATGATTATTTATTTAATTATTTATTTATATAATAGTCGAATTCTTTTTATAAATTTGTTTACTCAAATAAATAAATTAACAATTAACGTTTGTCATGATTAGTAAAATATTGCTTATATTCAGCCAAATTTGCTGTTTCTTATTAGATTATTATCACATAAGTTACAATATGAAATTGTTTCTTAATGATCCCTATCACCATTTTGTACATCAATAGTACTTTTCTATGCATTTAGAATAAAAGAATTTTATATAGTGCCTTTTCTGTAATTTTATGAAAATTGATAAAAGAATTCCATCAATATAGCTATGTAAATGTTCACATTTTGAAAATGGTGTTGCTCTATGATCTTATATTTTGGTGTTTTTGTTATTATATACACCTGAAATTCATACATGTTTTTAAAGTGTAGTGTGATATATTATCTACTTAAAATAAAACAATAATATGCTCCTAAGAAAATCCTCTACTTCTGATAATTTTTGTGTAATGAGACTGATAGTTTGATAACTATTAATTTGCATTTTGTAACTTTAATAACATAAAAGATGTTATGCACACTTCAATATGTATTGCTTATTATAAAATGTATTATTTTAGTTCCATTGCGTACATATCTATAGATACCAAAAAAATAATTAATAAATAAATTTATACTCTAACAAAAATAGAATTCATCTAAAGAAAGATAAATGTGTTTGATTAATTTACTAATCTATTAATAAATGCTTGAAGCTTTATATAATTCAATTAAATTGTGCATGTTTTTACCATTGTTTAAATATATCTTCTTTTATGCATAATAAAAACTTGAGTATTTTTTATAGAATGAAATTAATGCACATCAATAATTTAGCGCTTATCTCTAAAACTGGAATCTATGTTTTATTACATGTCAAAATACAAATAAATTTTATATGAAAACTTATAAAATAATATAGCATTCAATCAATTAAGAAAAAGGCAGTAATTGATTATAAATAATACAAATTTTAATATTTAAATAAAAAATATTTTCTTCACTTAATATCTTAAATTAATTAAATTAAAGAATCAGTATTAGGCATTGTGTGTTAAAAGCTGATACTTTAAATTTAACATAAAAATAAAAAATGATGAATCTATACACATTACGTATAACTGAAAATTACACAAAAAATAAAATTAAAATTGTATAATAAAATATAAAGATAATTGTATATATTATTTATGATGATGTAGTTACATGTTGTGAATAAATTTCAAGTAAACATCCAATGATTAAGCATTTTTATCACAAAATGATGAGTGATATAACTATGACAAAAAATCAATTTAACAACTTGACATTTACATAAATTGATCAATCAGTCTCATAGATACAAAAAAAAAGAACATAAAAATATACATTTACTTTGGTAGTTTCTTAAAATAACTACTAAAAAGCAAAATATCTATTAAATATTTCTTCAAATAATCAAATTTGTTATAATATGCACAAATTATTGGCATTATCCAGTATATACACAGTTGTTGCTATTACAAAGGACTGGCATGACAGCAATACTGGATTATATTGCAGAAATAAGAGAATCAAATATAAGTCTTCATATAAGAAATACATTAATACCAATTAATTAGAAGTACAAAACAATATTTCAATGATTTTGCATTTTTTCTTCCTAAATAGTTTGATTTAAAATTTTAAAAATATTTTTCCCAAAAAATCTCGATAACCTTTCAGAGTAAATCCATATATAATAATATTATATATATTATTAATTAAATTAGAATAAGTAATAAAATAATTTTCTCAATCAGGAACCGATTCTCAATTAATCTATTATATAATTACAAATCTTGCTACATCATATGTTAATGTTGGTATTATTGAGGCATCTTTAATTTCTATAAGTGGACTCAATATTATAACAATATGATACACTTTAGTATCATACAAAATGATTTTTCGATGCAAATAGACGTATAGATTGATTCCATACTAATATTTTCAATATCAGTTTCGGTCCCTGATATAAATTATGATTCAAAATATTTATACAAAATATTTTTTTAAGAGATAGACTTCATCGGCAGAAAGGCAAAATCTCTTTGTAAAATGCAAATGTTTTTTTCATATAATGCTCATTGAACGACGGTACCGTTTTCTAGAATTAGTTATAACAATAGGAACCGATATTGGAGCAGGGGGAGTTACAGGTGTAACAGGAGTTACCGGCGTAAGAGGAGTCACTGGCGTTTCAGCCATTTGGGCTGAAGAGGGTAGCCTGAGCTACCAAATATAGTTTTCAGTTTGTGGAGCTCGCATAACTCCCACACCTCCACCAAGTCGTCTATAATTCATACAACCACATAGTTTCCACTGATTTTGTTCTGGATCGTATACTTCAATCGTTTTTAGATATGCTGTTCCATCAAATCCACCTACTGCATACAATTGACCATTCACTACTGCTAACCCAACCTATTTCAAAACGTGAGTAAATAAAATTAATTAAAACAATAATGTAAAGGTATCTTAAAGCATTAAGATAAAATACATTTCAAAAATAAATGGATAAATATACTTACTCCACTTCTTCTCGAAGTCATGGCTACTATAGGGCTCCATGAATTTGTGTGAGGATTGTATCTTTCTGCGCTAGATAACTCCATACAATCATCGCGTCCTCCCACAGCATAAATTAAATTATTAAATACTGCACAGCCTAAATGTTTACGTCTAGTGGACATTGGAGATACTTGAGACCATTTATTGTGTCTAGGATCATATCTTTCTACAGTATTCAAAGGCGATTGTCCATCGGACCCGCCGATAGCATATAAATAACCACCAAGTACAGCAACAGCTACTCCTAATCTTCTTGTAGTCATTGGTGATACTTTTGACCATTTGTTTTCTTTAGGATCATACCTAAAATAATTTTTAAATTTAAATAAATCATCTAATGAATTATAAATAATAAATAATAACAGTATATTTGTGCACTGTGTGATATTGTAAATAAAATATAAAAGTAATCTACCTTTCAACGTGATTAAGACATTGTACTCCATCTTGACCACCTACTGCATAAAGATAACCATCCAAAACTGCAACACCTACACTCGTTCTACAAGATGTTGTAGGTGCAACATCACACGACCATTGATTTGTTTGGGGATCGTACCTCTCTATACTATTTAAATAACTTTGTCCATCATGTCCGCCAACAGCATATAGTAATTCATTTAAAACTGCTACTCCTACACCACATCTTCGTTTACTCATTGGTGCAACCATTTTCCAATCTCCAGTATTAGGGTCAAATCTTTCTACACTTGCAATAGCATCACCAGAACACCAACCACCAACAGCAAATAATACCTCACCTCTTCTCGTAGGTTTTCTAGGACGTGTTCTGGGTCCTTGCATTAATGGTCTTTCTTGTGGTAATAATAAGTAATTTTTTGCTTCGTCAACTAAATCTCTACATGCATCATCTGAACGAACTAATAAATCTGATCCTACAGTGCCTACTAAAAATTTTGGACTTAAAAGTGGCAGTCGCACATGTTGTAAAACTTGTGCTAAGTGTTGTCTTCTTTCTGTTACATTATATTTAACCCAATTCATTACAGCACTGAAAACTTGTTCTTCCGTTCGTACATTTAATTCATCCGATGATATAATATCTACTAATTGTCCAACAGGTAATAACAGAAATTCTTCACTTTCCATTACCTACACAAGAACAGGAAAAATATTATACTATTGAAATATTTAAACAAATTGAAATTAATAGATGAAGAAATATTTATTACTTTGCTAAACTTAGTTACAAATTACCTCTTGAAAATTATGTTGAGTAAATTTATCAGCAATACGTAAAAGTTCTCGACATGAATGAGTATCTGCGAAAGCTCTTATACCCAAACAATTCGATGGGTCCAATTGTCGTTTTAAAAATTCACAGCATATATCTTGAATTTCTGCTAGCTGAAGAAGGCACGCTGCTGGAAGGAGAGTTTGGACATTTGCTTCCTCGACAATGATGTGTGAAGTGTAGCAAAATTCAATGAGTAATTCCATTGCCAATTCATCTATGTCACGTATTGTAACTTCAGTTTGACGAGATTCTGCTAACTCTCCGGTAAACATAGCTCTATAATAATATACAAACAAATTTAACATATGTGTTGTATATTTTGTATTATTTGCTTTCAATATTTGGAATAAGAAGAATAATTACCTGAAATAAGGACTGCAAGCAGAAAGAATGACTCTATGTGCAAATATCTTTCTAGAACCAATGTTAAGAACAACGTCACATAATTCTCTATGACGACGAAGAACATTGAGTTCAGTAAGCATAGCACGAGGATGCTTTTCCGATGTATGACTTAAACGTGCTGGAGAGGTAGCACGTTCTACAACCATGTCACCCATCCTTTGTGAGGATGGGACACTTGCCCCTGGTCTCCCTGAGGCACCCCTGGTCCCTCCAGCTAGCTGGAGGCGCAGTGGGGGTGACGCCCAGCCCCACACCGAGTCTATCTGCAACACCATTCACCGACCACCACAAGTATCGAAAGTACCTGCAGCAGCTCTGCTTCTACTGTACTACTTTTCCCTAAAAGTAAATATTATATTAGAAAAGAAAAATTACTACCTAATTCTATTTTATCACATTTTATTTATTTGATATTCTATAACTATTTTTGTACAAGACATATAATTAAGAAATAAATAATAATAAGCATATAATAATTTTGAAACTAGTAGAGTAAATTAAGATAATATCGAAAAAATATATTATACACTTACTTAATACATTTATGATTATCAGGTAAATATAAGTTTGTATAAAAAAATAGTTATGAGCAAAACATCTACAACTTAAGTGGTTGAATGTTATGCAGTTGTACAAATCTGTGAAATTTTGAAGAAATACAAAATCATTTTTATAGATAAGAGACAAGTAATAAAATTATCATTAGATGTTAACTTTAGTTATCTGCATCAATTAAAAACCAAATTGGTACATCACCTCTTTGAGTGTAATTGTATTGTTTTGTATACAATATAAAATGATTACAAAAATTAAAGAGAATAGCAAACAAACAAATGTGTTTGACAAAATGAAAATTTATAATATAAAAGTGACATGTCAAGAGAGTGTGTATTTACTTTCAGTTCGTTCTCAAGCCCACTGGCATTAAAGAGCTCTTCAGTTATAGTCTTCGTTTATACTATTTAAAAAAACAAATTCGCCATGTAACGATTTGTTTTTAATATAATGTTAAGATAATATCATAAAGAAAATGTTATAAATTAATCTACTGCGCGTACCGCGATATTCGACGCGGGTAAACTTTCATTTTAACAAATATCACACGATTTGTGGGTACCATTCGTATACACCATGATCGTCATGGACTGATCATACATATATATATTCAGTCTTATCCAGCTGTATAAATCATTGTACACATGACAAGATTATTCCTAGATTATTATTACCGCGTATAATCTAGGGAATTTTTTTATTAAGCTAATAAAAAACATCACAGTTTTATTACTTTGTTGTTAATACTCAATAATAATAACAATTAATACAAAGACATTTTAAATGAACAATATTTACAAATAATTATAATATATTATAACTTATTATTGCGTACATAAATAATATTTGAAGCATTTTAATTATTTGACTATTTATGCATATATGTACGAAGCATAATATTGGTTTTACTATTAGAAGTACAATATGGCCGACAAAAACAAAATTGTGTCAAACGAACCTGCTATAACACAACTCTCTCATCATGTACAAGAAAAATTATGTCAAACACGACCACCTTATCGACAAGGGAAAAAGTTGACTGCTGTTAAGGTAGCTTCGTCAATATGTATCCTTTTACAATATAATTTTTGTGTGTGATTTTTTAGGTTATGTTAACTGTATATTTTGTACGAAAACATAATGTTTTATTTATAATTAATAAAAATTATGTTTTCTCAATCTTTTTCAAAAATGGATCACTTTCATCATAAACAGTCCATGTATATGTATATTATAATAACTGTTTTCCATTTTGCATATATTTTCTCTAACACATCACCTCCACTCAACAGATATATACAATTAATGATGAATCTCAACATTTGATGATTTGTGATGTACCACAATTGCAGTTAAGACAAGAAATAAAAAAGCTTGTCTTTCCTTATGGAGCTGTAAAAAAAGTTCATGTAGTTTCTAATTATCCTTCAGAAGAATTTACAGAAGCATATCATATACATTACCAAGATATACGAAGTGCAAGGTTTATATTTAAAAAATCTCTTATTATGTTTAATTTAAATAATTTAATTGTTTTCTATGCATAGCATAATAACAAAATTTTCAACATCATTTACAATATACTACGCAGAATAGCAAAGCACTTCCTCGATGGCAAGAATTTTTACGGTGGAATTCTACATGTTTTTTATGCTCCTGAATTGGAATCTATAACAGAGACAAGAGCAAAGCTTATGCAACGTTATAAAGATGTGTCCGTACGATTAAAACGTAATAAACAAGATTTTACACATAATAGGTATGTGTGAAAGAGTTACCAATGTCAACTTATTTATCATTAATCAATGTTTTATAAAAATGCTTTTATTTATAATGTTAGGGAATTATCACAAAGACAACAAACAGTAACTTCACTGTCTTTTCCTATGAACGATTTTAAGCAAACTAATTATCAAGCTAATTACAATGAACCGTTTTATTATAATGATCAACAATTAAACTATGAATCTAATGCAGTAACAGAAAGGAGAAATATACATAATACTGAAGCGTCAACTTCAACAACTGTACTACCAGTTCAGTCTGAAATAGTAGATACTGGAAATATAAGTGGTGCAGAACATTCATTAACAGGAATAAAAAATTATGATAAACGTAAAAAAATAAAAAATTACAAAGGACGATCTATTAGAGATAATTTCAAGGTTAAAATAATTAGGCCATCAATTATAGATACTAGCACTATTTTAAAATCTAATATTAAAGATAAAAACGTATCTAATAACACAAATAAGACTGACAGAAATACTATTGTTATTAAAAAAGTACCGGATAATGATGCGATTAAAAAAAGAATTATTTTAAAAAATTCAAGGTAGTGTATTTGTTGAGCATAATTTATATTCATACGAATACAGATAGAAATTTATTTACAAATTTATATTGTTTACAATATATTAGTAATATTAATAAATATTAATTTTTCAGTATTAAACAGTTAGTAAAACCAAGTCAAGATCTTCAAAATTCAATACAAACAGTTAAATTTCAAATACGATCGGCTTTACAAAAGCATAGTGATAAGAATCACTTGTCCTAATTTAAAGAAAACAATAATATGATAAATAAATATATTCATTTGCTAATAGTACAAAAGGTTTGACAATTTCATTGATCGATATTGATTACAGTTTATTTTATATTTATAAATAAGTATTTAAATAATAACTGTAGAATTAACATCCCATTTAATCCCATTATGTTTTGACTTATCATAAGATTTCTTATGATTTAGTGTATTTTCATATTGTATCAAATTATTGCTATTTTTTTTTTGTAACATATTTTGAGAGGAATTAGTCAATACTGTATCTAATTGAGCATTATTACACCTATTCCCAAGAGGTGTTCGTTTCTAAAAACAACAAAAGAAACAAGAACAAAATTAAATGAATGTTATTACCATACGAAGTATATTATTTATATTTTTTGCATATAATATAATACCTTTGAAATTTTATTTATATTTGTATTATATAGTATAGAAGTTTTTTTATTTGTTTTTACTTGTTTTTTATTATCCAATGTATCTTGTACATCTTTATTTTCATCTTCAGTTTTAATTGTAAGTTGTTCAGGTATTGATTTATTTCTTTTTATTACATCATCATCATCAAATATAACTTCAATTTCTTCATTAGATGGATATGAAAATTTTTCTTCATCATTTTCTTGATCACTATATTCATTAATCTCAGACTGCTCTAAATTTTCAGATAACTCTGAGTCTCTCCATATTTTAATCGTATTTATACTAGCAAGATCTCTATTTTGTAAGTTTTTCATACTATAAGTACTATCATTATTGACGTTTTCGTTACTCATATGATTAGTATTATCACTTACATGTAATTTTGTTTCACTTATGCTATCAGAATTATTAAATTGCAAAGATTTAATTGCTTCGCATGTTTCATCCACTACTGCTAATATTTCAGGTGTATCAGACGATGTTGTTTCGCAATACATGTATCTTAGATGATCATTTGTTTCACTATACGAGCCTGCATTTTCTTCAGATTCTGTTTGTAAATATTTAGTTGTTCTTTGTACAGTAATTGGTGTTCTATCAAAATCTGTAGATGGAGATCTTGGATCATATTTTAAACTCTCAATATGTTTAAAGTTAAGAAATGGTAATATTTCTTTATTATTTTCTTTCACAACAGTTTGTCTTTTGCAAGATGTAAAGTTATCAATCTAAATAATAATAAATTTAATATATTTTGTTATATATATGATTATGAGATATTCATTCAGATCAATAAATGTTTAAAATGTATTATAATGATAGTAGCTAAAATTTAAATAACTTACCGAAATTGGTGTTCTGGGCTGATCAACATTTGGTGATCTTGGATCGAGATATTTATTTAATGTCGAAGGTGACATCGTTGAATCAAAATTAGTTTCTAAATACGGTTTCTTCAGGATATTTTTTGACAATACATCAACTGCCATTCTTGTATTATTAGATGATGCATGATTAATCTATTGATTTTTATTTTATTATTTTTCTTACATATTTATTCTTCTTATCATTTATATTAAAACAAAGCAAAATATTTATACGAAAATGAAACATTATTAATAGGTGAGAGCAAATATAAGATAATTCATTTCTATTGTATATTTTAAAATAAATTCAATTATATAAATTATATATATAATTATAAAAATTTATTGTATGAATTTTATAGAATCTTACCTTTATTGGCGTTCTACATATTTCAGTAGTAAGTGATCTTGGATCTGTCAACAATTGTTGATGTGTACTTGAATTATTACATTCTTTTCCCAAATTTGATTGTTCTATAGTTTCAGTTATTTCTTCATTATGTTCTTCTACACTACCATGTGAAAAAAATCTACTCGTATAATTACCCATCACAAATTTATCTTGGTAATTCTTTAATTAAAGTATATTCAACGAATTACAAATATTCAAGTCTTTTAACGGTTTCTTTCATTTCCCTATACCAACAGTTAATTTGCCCGGCGTTTTACTACACAGAACAGTAATGTGTATAGAAGAAGAAGAACCCGACGAGTACTTATTACTGATACATCATTGGCCAAACACGAAATAAACATTCAAAATTGATTGGTCAAAATTCAAATGTAATACCAATATATAAAATCTAAAATTTTTTAAAAAGAGTTTAAGGAATTGTTTTTATGTGACGAAATTTAGAATTAGTTCAAATTAGATTAGTCAAAATTAACATTTTTTAATACTTAATTTTATGTTTATTGCTTATGTGTCTCTACTAATATATGCAGTGCAATATAGCAACACTAATTCGGTTCATGGTATGTTAAATTTATCATAAATTTTTTTAATCGATGCGTTTGGATTTGTCTTTCATTGTATTAGCATCTAAGGAAATATCTAACATAAGTAATTATTAAGGAGCATTTTATTGGTCTTAATTTAAGAATAATAACTGCAATTAATTATAAATAATGAATAAATCTGAATGTTCGTTTCTATAAATTTACTTATATTTCTCATTTAAATTTTCTTGATTATATTGGAATAATTGTCCGGATATACTTATTACAAAATTCTAAAACTTTAACAAATCATCTTACATTAATAACTTGTATTTTATTATTTGATTCTCTTACAATATTCTTCTAAATATAAGTAGTTTGATTATAATGAACAAATATGGATAGCTACTCCCATATTACAATATTTATATGTTTTTATAATCCTAGATTCGGGAAGAGTATGGTACCCTTTTGGGTCCCTAATTTTACGGTATTGAGCACTTGATGCGCTCAATCTCAATCAAACAAATAAAGTGTCACAGCATACTTCGATGTAAAGAAATACAAAAAATTGACGATTTCGGGAAAACAAAAGTTCATTAATTTATGATTGGTCATTTATTAATTAATTATAATTTGGCCATATGTCGACATTACTTTACTAACCTCATCGTACTATTATTTGCCCACTTTTTACTTCCATCACATTTGGTTGCGATTACACGTTTCTATGCTCCTAAATATTTATACGTGTATCAGCAATATATAAGTTGACGAATTAATAGCTATTATAATACGAATTATTACAAGTCGATTTAAAATTTGAGGTTAGAATAAAAATTTATATTCTTACTACTATTTATTAGCAGTTTTAAATATTCGGCTGATTATGAGTATGCGTTTGAAGTGTGACTTGATAAATTTTATATTAGACGTGCATGATTTAATGTAATATACAGATAAAATTATTAATAATATTTTCTCAATAAAGAAATGCGAGTTTATATTACTTCTTTCTTAAATTTGTTTTGAAAGAAAGGTAAAATGACAATTTATTTTTGCGCCATGAAATTATATTATGGAATAAACACGAGTAGTAATGTTTAGAATACTGGTACCTTTGTACTGTATTTAATACTTTATCAAATATTTCAGTAAGTTAATATGGAGATATGAGATCTAATATGATCTCAAATTAAATTTATTATTATTTATTATTAATGTTAATTTTAATATTAAAAAGGAGTATTAAATATTTTCTAATAAAGACTGTGGTTGTTAAGAATGTGTAAGTTACTGATAATTTTCATTACAGGAGTTAACTTAATTATAATTTAAACATATATCTTTGGTTCACTATATATTATATAAAAAAACATTTGTAATAAATTTAAATAAAGTTTTTTTACTTTTTTCATTAACATTATTAGTTAAAATTATTATCAGTTTGTTGGCCAATCTGAGTACATATCGTCAGTAAGTCTATTGGGATATATAAAACATGTTCTTAATATGTTAATATAACAAACATAAATAAAAATTAAGATTTAGATATTAACATACACACAATAATATAAATCATTTTTAGATTAAGAGAATACTTCTTTGTGTGAATTAGCTGTAATAGCATTTTAACAGTTAGATTTATATATGTGGTATTTTTGTAGTTAGTAGATTAATTGCTACTCTACTGCATTTGAAAATATAAAGTTTATGGAAGACTTGTTCAATAATAGTAATAATAATAATAATAATAATATTAATATTAATAATAATAATAATAATAATAATAATATTAATAATAATAATAATAATAATAATAACATACAGAAATAAAGAAGGGAATCAGGAATCAGTCAGCTATCACAGATAATTATTTGTAAAGAAATGTATTCTCTATTGTGTATATTATTTATTAAATAAAACATTTTGTATAACTATTACTTTTAATTATATATTTCACTCAAGTATATTTAATTACTTTCTCACATCTACTTTCATGAGACAAAATTATCCTTTAATGCTTAATGTTCTTGACGACATGCATTCATAGTGATTGACAAAATAGTAAGAACTTTCAAACGTGTAAAATCACAGTTTCTATATACTGCATACTTGTAATATGAAATTTAGCAATCTAGTATATATCAGCAATCATCGAATAACACGGATAAGTATATATTCGATTAGCTATATACTGATAGCCAATATATTCTTTATCTCCAACAAAATGTATCATTTTTTCTGCAAAATCGCTCATCATTATGAGTATACAGCATTATTCTATCCCATGGACGATAAATCTTGAAAAATTAAAGAGATTCGAAAGGTTGCAATCTAATTTTTTTCATATTTTAGATTTTATTCTTGTTCTACGCTAATGTCAACAGTTTTCACTCTGGAAGAGTCAGTTGGAAGTAGCCGAAGTCGTTCTGGCTCTGCATCAAGCATAATGATACACATAAAGCTTTTACCCGAAGTTTGATCTCTTGGATAAATTGTTACAGGTGCGAATTTATCAACAGAACCATCGACATATGAGCAAAGTTTCCTATATACTTGAGGGAAGTGCCTCTTAAGGGAAACGCCACGAAGTTTTAATTGTCTCTGAATATTTGTGAAGCCAATTTCTCTTGCTCTTCTAGATGCATTCTGACCAACGCTGGTGCTAGTTGGCAATGATGTGAGAACAAGCGTTTCCGGCGAGTCCATTTCCCTGGTGATGTTGCATGGTGATGTTGTTTGTTGCTTACCTTGTGGTGATGTAGAGAAATTTGGCTGTCTAAAAGCTGAATCCAAACGAAGTTTGGCGCACCGTGATACTAATTGCCGTTCCCATTTAACAGCACCGCTTGTTGGTACCTCGCTAACAACGCAAATGGCAACATAAAGAACCAATCTGGTGTCCGGGTTGTAGGATTTACAAAGCCTCATTACTTCGGCATAGAGCTCTGCACCCATTTCACCAGGCAAGAGATCTGACCATCTGATGTAAGTAGGCTCGCCAAGCTCTGGAAAACCATTTCCAACGAATCTCTCTGCCGCTTCTGGACTCGAAAAGAAACATTTTACTGCGCCACGTCCATGGGAAGCATAACCGCGTTTAGCCAAGGCGGAGATGTGCCTTAAAGTTCTTGGATCCTCCTTTGCTGATGATAATACTTCTTTGCAGAGACTACCAGCACGAGAATGCAAACAGATTCTTCTATGTCGTTGCCAATGAGCCCTTCTACATTCTCTTGAGCAGTACAAGCAGGTGCAGTTGTGGCAGCTCTTGTAGGATTTTCTTGCTTCGAGTAAAGTGGCAGAATTAGTGCATTTGTTATTTCGACAGTGCACTATCTTGTCTGTGGCATTCGTTGTCAGACCATTTCTCTCTTGTTGAGCATTATCGAAGGAGACCCGTCGTCGACGCTGCTGACCAGCAGATTTTGACTGCAAGGAAGCTGATGCAGTTTTTGAAGATATCAGGTCGCTCCCATCGCTCTTTCGTCTTGTCAGCTTTACTGCGTCACACGAGCCACGTTGATCCTCGTACGATTCCTGTAGCTCGAGCGTGCTTCTAACGGACTCTGCGACATTTCATTAATTTTCGACATCGTCAGAGTAAGATATAACTTTGAATTTAAGCGATAAAAGGCAAGATGGGATAACAATAAGCTGCGGAGAAGGAAGGACACTTTATTTGTGTCTGTTTTCTAATAAAATTCTATTATTTTTACCTAAGAACATATTTCTCACTGATTTTTAGGATGAGATAGGTAATAAACAGGAACAATTAACACAAGGAAGATGCGTAATTGGTGGTGTCCTTGTGATTCCAACAGACTTTACTTCTACAAGGAACTGTATACTGTTGCAAACATACTTCTTTCTAACAGGTTATGGTGTAATAATTCAAATTAAAACGTTGGTTTTAATCATGCATAATAAATTATTTACCGTTAATAGCTATCTCAATGTAATTCGTGCATTCATAAATATTTATTTATTCTATCAATTGAATTAACTACATAAATTATTATGTTCATTAGGTAAATCGATTTTGTAAAATTATCAATACTCCCTACGCTATTACTAAATCAAGCTTATAATTGTAACAATTATACATATACAGGTATTTGAACGTTTAATATATCTATATATATCACTTTGTTTTCCGTTCGATCGAAACACACACACACATCTTTCATTTAAAAATACAATTTTAATCCATAATGCTTTAATAAAATAATCTTTTACAGATAGAGGATACTCCAGTCCGTCGTGACGTGATGATAAACGATTGTCCCGTTGATACTCGATCCCAGAAATCTTTTCTCTTTTGATATTCATCGAAGATTTATACACATTGGTTTCTACTTCGAACTTCGTAGTGATTGCCACTGCGCACTTTGTATCGTTAATAAGATATTTATATAATTGTACTTTAATTATTATTATTTTTTGATTATTTTTTTTTTGAAACATCTCCTCTCTTTTTATTATATCTTCGGACATTTAAAAAGTGCCCGTTTCGATCGTTCGTGTTGATTCTCTTGTAAATTCGCTTTCGTATTAAATTGCGTTGGCTCCATCTTGCACCATTATCGTATTAAAGCGTTAAGCATTACTTCGGTTCGTATTATAAAGATTCGTCATTTAGAAGTAATCGTTTGATCGTGTATCTTTTTGATAAAGGAGTTCTACATATGTATATTTTGATGATTACGTCAAGTGATACAACCTGCGTATGTACAGATATACATACACGGTATTAGATCTCAATAGAAATTTTGTTGAGAAATTTGTTGTGCGTCAAAACGTAAACTTACATAGTCCTCCTACCTTGGAGGTCTTGACGTAGGTCGCTGCAGCTTTTCCCGGCTTTAGCATTAGTCTGACCAATGTTTGATCGATGACGCATGGACGCCGAAGTCGTAGAGCTAACTACAGGACCTGGTCCAGGACTAGGTGTACGCGACGCAGGTGGCAGACCCAGAAGGGAATCAAGGACATCCTCTAGAGTCGTTGACCCGGGGCTTGGTTTGTTTCGCGGTACAGCCGATGTCATCGTCATCTCGACCATGTCACCCTGTCCCGAATCTAATCGATTTTATTGAAAGAAAAGAAAAAAAAAATAGAGACAGGCACAAGGTCACTCTCTTAGAAGAAGCGAATATTTTTATCTGTTATATCTCACTTTCTATTCCCATAATGCTATTTAACTCGTTATTTAATCATTTTTGTATACTATGAATGATATGCTAGATCGTTATTACGGAATTATCGCGTTTATTAATCCAAGCGAGCTGTATAATTAATACCGATTATTATTATTATATAAAAGTAAAGAAACAAGAAGAAGAAGAAGAAGAAGAACACGATCAGAAGCGGCATGCGCATAAATACGAATTTAGAAAAAACTTGATTTATTATTTAAATAATTATAAAAAAGCGATATTAACAAGGGTTCCATTAGACCTTCAAAACACTGACTTCTTAAAAACTCTACACTGTTGTAGAGCTCCATTAGAACCATACATACATAGTTCAAGCAATGAGACTCAATACTCAATCGTTTCTAAGAAAACTAAGGGAAAAGTTTTACGTTCATTATTATATACTAGTATAATAATAAAGGAGGATGAATTAAAAAATTGTCAGCCTAACACGCGACGGTGGGATGAAAAGTTTTTAGTTTAACACCGAGAGTGGATTGAAAAGTATTGAACCTAATACGAGAGGGGCTGAAAAGTTTTGAATCCAACACGCAATAGGGTGGATTGAAAAGTTTTGAGCCTAACACGCGACGGTGGGCTGAAAAGTCCTGAGCTTAACAAAGACCGAAACTTCTTCCTTTGTTTTCTTGAAAACGGTTGAGTATTGGGTCTTATTGCTTGCACAATGTATAAGTGGTCCTAATGGACCCCTGCAACAGTGTAGAGTTTTAAAAAAAAATCGATATTGACAAGGTCGGTATGGAATCGTTGCAACTGTTGGACACGCGTTCTCAACGCGTGCGAATGAAATTTTTATATGAAATCGATTTGCACGAGAGAAAAGTTTTACGTAGTAAATATAGGAATTTACATAGGGAAGTGCGCCAGTTGTGTGGCATGCTACGGATATGGGTCGCTTTTATGAAGATCACACGAAAGATATACGGTAAAAGAAGCAATTACAGACATCTGCAATTTAGCTGTAGCTGCTGCCAATTTTCTTTTCTTCTTCTTTTTATATATATATAAAATTCTAGTGGCTGGTAAAGTTACGAAAGGAAACTATTGAAGTTCTTTAATTATCGTCAATGCGGGTTTACTAGATGAACGTTATATAAAAAAGAAAAAAATAATTATATCACCTTACGGTTAATGAATATGGGACAACCAGTCTTCTTCGTGTCATTGAGCATTTATGGGTTGGCTATTATAATACTGTTGAAGTATTTTATCGTAGATTGCGAACTAAGGCCAGTGATAGATATATACACGTAAATATACTTCTGACCGTGATTCCGTTTGGGAGCCACGCTGTCGTCTACTAGTCTTGACCTAGAGCTAGACCGAAATGTGATCGATGTGCAAAGGAATCGTTGTACTACGATTGCTCGTCAAAAAGAGGGAGAGAGAGAGAAAAATTCTATTTCGTTTCACGTAATCAATAATTTTTCTTTTTGTTTCTTAACTTTTGTGTCGTATTATTTTTCTTTTTCTTCTCGTACACTTAAAATTTATTCGTATAAGAACGAGCGAGCACATTATATCTTTTTTGATGTTAAAATAAAAACGAAAGCAAGACAGAGAAAGAGAGAAAGAGAGAAAGAAAGAAAGAGAAATTATTAAGAAAAAGAACAAACATGATTTCTGAATATCTGAAACGAAAGCATATAGCGAAAAATGATAACAAGCCAATTATAACACAAAATTCGTCACTTACCGTGGAAATATAACATGGACGGATTATAAATAATAATAACAACAACAACAACAACAACAATAATAATAGTAATAATAATAATAATAATAATAATAATAATAAAAGCAAAAAATAGTCCCTCCCCGAAAAAAAAATTTTAAACTAATTTAAGAATTTGGAAGATTATTGGATAAAAGATTATACAAGAGCATCCGAAGAATGCTGAGAAAATGGTCGGATTGATTGAAGAGGGATGAAAAAAGGAAAAAAGGGGCCTAACGCAAAGGGTGAAAAGAATAATTTATTGTTAAAAAGGATAAATATACTTTCTACAGATAAATAAGAACAAAAAATATAAGTACAAGAATTATCTTTGAAGAGTAACTGCTGGAAGCACTCATACGTGAACGGTTTTTTGTTTTTATATATATATATATATATTCGTTATATACGTATACATATAATATATATATATGTATTAACGAACACAAAGAGAGTAGAGTACGATACTTATAGAGCAAAATTAATGCGGCCCACGACGTGCTTTTGAACACGATGTATGTACATACATTCTACGGCGAGCGATCATAGTATTGCGATCATTACTCTATAATAGGAAGTATACCTTCCTAAATTTTAGGCAAATCGTTACCCGAGAGAACTGATTGTATGTCGCGAATGTGCATTTTTGTTTGTTTGCAAGAGTAATGGTGATAATAGCAATCCTGGTAATAGTATTACTACTTTTTTTAACTACGACTGACGATGGTAATAATAATAATAATAATAATAATAATATGATAATAATAATAATAATGAT
The DNA here is from genome assembly GCF_010416935.1 of Polistes fuscatus. Classification (NCBI taxonomy): domain Eukaryota; kingdom Metazoa; phylum Arthropoda; class Insecta; order Hymenoptera; family Vespidae; genus Polistes; species Polistes fuscatus. The sequence continues at coordinate 3,748,204 of NW_025113140.1, forward strand.
AATAATAATAATAATAATAATAATGATAATAATAATAATAATAATAATGATAATAATCATAATAATAATCATAATAATAATAGCGATATTAAACAATAATACAATGATCAGTGATAATAATAATTAAGAATAAGAAGAAAGATAACAACACAACAACAATATAACAATAACGTCGCTGCAGCTATAGCGTACAAATAATGATTAATACATGTGATATATGTACACACATTTTATCCACTAATGTGTACGTTTTCACGCATACATTACATGTATGCATACTGTATATATATATATATATATATATATGCATATTCACGCAGTAAATTTATCAAGTACGCATAAACAAAATTTAATTACAGTATGTATATATGCAATACTGATGCAGCGAGATACTTATACAGCACAAAAACGTAATCAACTTTATAGTGGATATACGTATGCACCTAAGAGAAGCAGTTTAACTACGAGTACTATAAGGTTCTTTTATGGTTTAATAGAATCTTCTTTTTCTTCTGTTTTGTTGTTTTTTTTCTTTTTTTCTTTTTTCCTCTTTTTTTTTCTTAATATGTTCGTAGTTATAATTATAAAGAGAGCAGAATGTGGTAATTAATAAAGAAAAACTAGACCTTTCGTGTAGCTTTATATTAATATATCATAAAATTCGTGCGACAAAGGAAGGAGGAGTCCTTTTCTCTAACAAATACTGTATTATCTTGCGTGAACACATGAAAAAATCTAATTTACAAAATGAAACGGCTTCGTACGATATACAAAAGACGAATCTTTTCGTTAAATTTATATAGCCTGTAAATATTATTATAAAAAAAAAGTAGAAAAAAAAGTAAGTGTAAAATAGAAAAAGAAAAAAAAAATCCAAAATCCTTTTTTATCGGCGCGTAGTATAAACAAAGAATTAAATTTTATATTAGGATAAGTGCATTTGCATAATTTTAATCGCACAATTTAATTGCGATCGCTCGGACGTAGAGATCGGAAGATTTCTCGCTCGTTTGAAGAGAGAACGTATTGTCATGATTTTTAAAAAGATCATTCTTTAACGATTGACGACAAATACAAATGTGATCATTTATAGAAATAAAGAACTATAATAATTTAGTTATATCCCTTTCGCGACTCTATTTTAAACGATATGTATGTATATATATATATATATTTTACAGAGCGACATAAAGGGATTGTGAAGCACCCGTCGATTATATAACGCGAAGAAAAAATTAAAATGAAAATTGGAAGGACGATATGTAAACTGATTGTACTAGACGATCTAATAATGTAAAATATTTCGTCGATCCATTAAACGAAATTTATTTTAAACTGTCAATGAAAGCACTGCGTGAATGCACCATTAATAGTCTGTCTATAGTAATTGTACTAATCAGATATACACACATATAATATATATATATATGCATATACATATCTATGTATGTATATACATTCAATAACTATAAATTTATCTAAAACAAGATATATTAATATTATTATTACTAATAGTTGGCTGTTCGTTTCAGTTCGTGAAAAAATGACGTAAATTGGCGATATGTCATGGATCGTTCCATAATTATTATAATCGATAATACTATAATCTAATGTAACGAAAATAGCATATATAGATGTAACAAAGTTAGCCTAATTTCATGAAAAAACTATTTATGTACATACTCGGAAAAGCATTGATGCTTTCTCACACATTTGTAGGCATGCACATTACTTTCGACGCTTATAACAATAATAATAATAATAATAAGAATAATAATAATAATAATAATAATAATAATAATAATAATAATAATAATAATAATAACAACTAGATAAAAAATTATTCCTCGCGCATTAATATAGTATTATATTTGTATATATTTATATTGATTTCTTCATAGGCACGTATGATAATTATATTTTGTACGTACGTTCAAGCAGAAGAATAGAATTATTTTTTAATTTTTTCTTTTTAAATTTTTTTTTTTTTAAATAGCCTTATCGCTTTCTTGTATCTTCCAAATGGTATTGATTATTTCCAATAATTATTCTTCTAATAAACGAATATAAATGAGAAGCGATCAGCGTTGCTAAAGCAAAAATAGTTGCAAACGCTGTACATACAAAGAGATTGATTGGCGTTCATGAAGAAACGAGAGCAAAATAGGCACATCCAGGTACGTAGTTCACACGCGAATTGCGTGCATGATCGCGATCGTTTACTGGACATAGGATATACCGGGTAGCTTGATAATTTAGCGATCTAAATTGTAAATATAAATTTATGAAAGTCGTGATACCACCAAAAACAAATTTTACAATTGAATTCCGATCGTAAACATGGATAGCTATTAATTAAAAAAACAAAGAATCCAAAAAAAGTTTAATCTGTTGTTTAAAGTGTGTAAAAAATTGCACTATAATTGGGGGGCATTATCCTCCATTCTGTTTACCTGCTACTTCTAATCTCTACTATCAGATAATGATACTAAATAGAGAGAAAAGAAAAAAGAAAACAGATAATAAAGGAAAATAAAAATTAGAAAAAGAATAATTTAATAAAGAAAATAGCTAACATCATATTATACATAAAACAAAAATATCAATACTTATTGTTAGCGTCCACGGGTTCTCCGATGTCGAAATCATTAATAGGTTACTAACATTAGCGTAACCTTATTACGATATAAGGCGTATTTTAAAAAATGTGCGAAATGCGAGGATCGAACGATTGTTCGATATATAGGGCGCATGTATTGTATGTGTGCGAGTAATTGTATATGTATATATATGTGTATATATATATATACATATATACTACATATATATGCAGGAATTTTCGCGTTCAAAATTAGAAAATATTTTAAGATTGAAAGAGAGAGAGAGAGAGAAAGAGACAAATAGAAAGAGAGGGAGAGAGAAAGGAAAATCGCTTGCCTAAAAAAATGAATTTGATACGAATGAATATTGAAGAAGTTACGAAGTTGGCATTTCTAGTTTCCGAAATCGAGGTATATAAATCGCGATTAATAATAATCGAAGAAGATCATTTCCATTTCGTTAAAGGTTTTTTTTTTGGCGGCTTTGGCGACATTTTTCTGCTCTGGTTTTTTGTTTTTTAATTATTTTTGTTTTGGTTTTGGTTTTGGTTTTCCGCTAGGCGAGCAACAACTCACCACGGTGATGTCGTTGTTGCTGTTGTTGTTGGTGCTGGTGTTGTTGCCGTTGTTGATATATCTGAGGATGATTATAATTGGCGGATGATGAAGAAGGCGACGGACAGAGACTGCCGCGGACACTTCCGTGCATTAGTGGTTGTGCATCATCGAGTGGTGGTGTCACGTCTAGATAAAGACCAGAAGTCGCGGAGTCCATGCAACTGCACGATTCTGTACCGGTAGCGTTGCACCCGACGCAACACTCGGTATCCGTAGCCAGGCTCATCGGAGTTTCCGGCGAATCCACAGGTCTCGTACCAACGAACGAACTTTCCATCCAGCAGAGCCTCGCGCTTCCTTCGATGAAATAGATCACGCTCTTTTAGGATTATACGTACACACAATTTGGCAACTTTTTAATCGCGACTTATTTATTTGTCTCGGTCGCTATAAACGTTTTTTTCTCTCCATTTGTGTGTGCAACGGTTCTCACGTGTATTATATATATATGTGTATATATATAAGTGAAAGAACCACACGTGTGACCTTTGACATATATTAATTAGGTGAATGTCGACGCTCGTTAATAGTAACACGTTTTTAGAAATAAAGATAGAAAAAAGAGAATGTAATGTAGAAAAAAGATCGATGAGAAAGACCGCGTCCATTATTATCGCATTTCGCAAATGAATTTGTACAATATTGATTTATTAATTTTAATTTCATTAAAAGGACTAAATCGTGATAGTAAAACGAACGAACATAAACGTATATATATATCTATATATACATATATATATATAGGTATATACAAGTTAAGATCATTTTGCGAAGTACGTAATGAAATTAATCATTGGAGTTAATACGTTCGACGTTTTCCTTGGAACAAATATTAGTATTTGGAAATTGTATTACAGTAAGAAAGTGTTCCATCAATTCTTCGTCATTTTTGCCATGAATTTATAAGCTTTGTTCGCCTATGAATTTATCATTCTCTCGAAATTCATTTCACTGCGAACGTAAATATATGATTCTTTCGTCAGGAAATTATGTAATATGTATTCTGGCATCATTCTATTTTAATTACATGAGGAAGTAGTGTTTCTTCGCGGTCGTATCGATGTATATATATATATATATATATGATAGGGCTTTTAAAACACTGATCCACATTGTTTTCTCTTCGATAAAAGATCAAGGTGACGAATATCCGCGTAGCTTTGTTCCGTTTTTGAAGTGGCGTTTTCTCACAGAACATGTAAGAAGTTTTGAGACATTTATAAATTCTCGCTCACCTATTTTGAATTTTTGCGTAAATGTCTTCGGTGACGTCGTTAAAAATAAACGATGCTCGGCAAAACGCTCGTAAAACCACGTCGAGCGTGACGATAATAGGTCAGTTTCTTTTTTTCTCTTTTCCTAGGTAAATAATAAAAAAAAAAAAAAACAAAAAAAAAATCGAAAGAAAATTTACAGTATCGCTGGGGAAATAATTTTGAATCGACAAATAACAAATGTGGAGAACGATGCCCGCGATTTATAGAATACGTATGCGTACTCTACAAAAAAAGTATTCTTATGAAATAGCTATACGGAGAGACAAAATAAAATGATCATCGTTAAATGATAAAACCGAACAACAAAAGATAAAAAGCTTTCGTTTGATACTAAATTAAATAATCAAGTTATTATTTAGCTATTGTAATAAAAAAGACGTAGACGACAAAGTGTGTGTATGTGTGTGTGTGTGCAAATGTAAAGATGCATGGATATGTGAAAGATAAAAGATAAAGGACGACAGTGATAAGAAAAAGAAATAAATTAGAGACGACGTACTCCTTAAAGAGACAGTGAGAAAGATAAAAAGAGAGAGAGAGAGAGAGAGAGAGAAAGAAAGAAAGAAAGAAAAAAATAGAATAAACAATATGTATAATATATATTATATTCAATGCAAAAAAGACGAAAGAATAAAAATTTACCTGTGTTTTGCAGAACAAAAATGGTGATAGTGCGTTCGTGGTAACGAGGTGTTTTTGGCGGGGTTTAGTGCTCACCTCTGGGACTGGTAGATCTTACTTCACCCCTATCTTCCCAGTCTTCTGGTCGAGGCAAGGGAGAGAGTCTTTCGCTTCCGTCGACTTCCTGGCCGCTTTGTACATAATGCACAATGGCTGAAGTCACCTCCTTTATAGAGTTTCTCACTGCCAATTGCTGATTCGTCGTCTGTTGGTGATGTTGTTGCGGTTGTTGCAATTGTTGCTCCTGCTGTTGGTGTTGCTGCTGTTGTTGGTGGTGATGTTGATGTTGTTGGTGCTGATGTTGATGGTGCTGTTGCTGTTGTTGCTGTTGCTGTTGCTGCAAGGTGAATGTAAATCCTTCATTCTTAGACAAATCGTTCTTTCGCTTGTTAGCCTTACCAATGAATTATAGACTAACCTTATTTGGTGATTGCAGCTGAGAAAGTATACCCTGAGCGAGACGTTCCGCCGGTGTACGTGGGTTGCTTAGCCGTTCTTGCGAACGCCAACCCAAATAAGGTTGCCGATGATAGAACGATAATTTTGCTGAACTCGCCGGTGAACTTCCAGCACTGTTTAGCAAACTGGTACTCCATCTTGAGAATACGGGAGGTGTAGGGCTAGGGCTTAATAGAGCGCCTGAAAACAACAATAAATACCTTAACTAGTCTCGCTCAACTTTTTTAACCTTTTTACTTAGAAAGTAGAAAGTTTAGAAAACTTACGTAAATGCATATGGTATGTAAAATGAAAAAAAAAAAATGGTCTAAAAAACATATTGTGAATTTACCTGTAGTTGGTTGCCTATTCGAGGAGGATGAAAGAGATGACAACGAGGTGGTTTTCGAGCCGAGCGCACGCCAACCTCCATGCTGAGATGCATCGGAGTGCCTCTTTAATCGGAAACCATCACGAGCCGTGGGAGAATTTTTGTACCAGTCCGGAACGTTCAGTCGCTGTAGAGACCTTTGTACCCTTAATTCGTGCTCACTTGGCACACGTTCACCGACCTTCTGCAGTTCGTTCTCTGGTGGCTGCAATACAGATATATCTAAATATATATATATACATATATGTATAAAAAGAAAGAAAAAAGTAACCTTCTAAAATCATTACAATTGATATCGTTTCTATATATCATTCTATCTGTATAAATTTTGTTTAACTTCAATAATTCTCTTCATAAAAAGCTTACAACATCGATATCGATCCTTTTGGCCATGTTTATAAAATATTCATCTAATCTTATCGTCATTATATGTATCTTCTATGCATTATATATTATAATTACTTTTTTTTTTATCTTTACAGTAATTTAGCATGACACTTATTTCGGTCGTGATCGTTAAATACTAAAAACAATCGAAGATACATCCCTGAAGTCTTTCGAGTGAATCTCAACGAAAAGCTAATGGTCGATGTTTGTAATTATTATCTAAGAAAACTTATACGTGTGTGCAGATAAGAGATAATATATAACAATAGATCTCGGTGAATACACAATAGCACTTCCTAAGGAGGATGGAATTCGGTCGGTGAGTGGCACAGAAAGTATACGTTTATATATATATATATATATATATATATATATATGGTCTGTATACTTATATTACATATATAATATATATGTATACAAATATATATGCATTATGTTAAAACCGTGACATAAATTCCTGTACGAATGAAGCCTAACGTCAATGTACGGATAGGAAGAACGTTATGCAATGAGGTCCCTTCAACGCAATGTGTGTTTATGATTGTAAAAGCGTGGCACGCGGTTAAGTATTTCACGTGTAGCAGCAGCTCTCTTTCTACGCCTCGGCATATATTTGCCATTTGCATAGACGCGTGGTATGTAAGTACTTAGATGCAGGTGTGGGTCTTCGAATCGATTTGCCAGAGATACGAAGAATCTAAACGCGACACAATTTTGTTGGGTAAGAAGAGGGAGAAGAGACAAACGGGCGCTGGCGCAGATCGTCGTCGTCATCGTCGACTCCGTTGCTTTCAAATATAAATCGGAAGTAATTCCTCTTTTATTATACGATAGAAACTTACTATTTCCAAAAATAATCGTAAATATATTCGTTAAAACGTGAATTATTACGAAAGTTAAATCACATATTTGATGATTTTACATTTACGTATATATGCTCGAATTTGTATAATAATAAATTCGTTTAATTTTTAACGAGCAATTGATCTGACAATGAATCAATTTAAATGAGTACATTTTTTTAAATGAATATATATTATAAAAATAAAATAATAGTTAAAAAAAGAGAATGTTTATTAATACATCTAAGGAATTATTTTGTACATTTTAACATACGTAGTATTTATATTAAAAATATATATATATATATTTTTTTTCGATAAAAATTCACTGAAATATGTAAGACGAAATAATTTGATCGATGTATTAAAATAAAAGATTAAAGAAAAACAATATAAAAGTAAAAAAAGAAAGAAAAAAAAAAAGAATTTTTTAAAAGTTATAATGCAGCTGATCAGTTTCCAGAATAAATATTTCAGTTACGCTATTCAAATAGGACGATATAAAATAGTAACATTGAGAAAAAAAGGGTAGAAACTGGAAGCGATGAGTGGAAACTTTCCAAAGCGGAAAGCTGATTCTGCTTTGGAAGGTGTTATGCGCACTTCGTAAAAGAACGCTATTGATCTCATCATGATATCCGATGACGGTACTGTAGACGAACAACCACTGCTTAGTATCTATGGATATTGAGTTATACAATATTGTTCCCACGTTTAGTTTGTAGATTCTTATGTAGTAGCAAAGAGAAGACGACACAACGACGATATCGATAATCGGTAACTTCGAACGATTTTCTAGACAACGTTCTAGATTTTCCAGATAGTTGCAGATAAGATTTCTAAAAATATATCTGCACAATAGTAGGAGACCTATTTTTGTCAAAAGCAACGAGCATTGTCTGATCGTTGGAGGGATTTGGAACAATTGCTTTCCACATGGAGAAATTTATGAATCGTCTGGAGTGACACGTAACAATGGAATTAAAGAGGACTTGTTGAACATGACGTGTGGTTCATTCCTTTATGGGGGGGAGGGACAGTAGGGGGAGGGGGAAGAGCGTATCAAAGTAATTAAGAGGGTATGAACATTTTTCATCACGCCAGATGTCGACCATTATCATGATAATGGGGGAAAGTAGAACAAAAATAGTTTCTATAAAGTATGAACGGTGCGTACGTCATCTTAGACTCAAAGGGAAATGATAAGGGAAAATCGTAGTACGGCTGAAAATGGCTTGGAATGCGTAATGAGAGCAGGTAAACGGAGGGTTAGGAGAGAGGTACCATTACCAATTCAAAGGATATTGTACCAAGACTATCTTCTATCCTTGATTAACCTAATTTAATATTCTACAAGGGACAATCGAGATTCAATATTGGGAGACATTCCTATCGGGATTCTTAGAAATTGAATGAGTTTCATCAAAGAATAATGGAAAATTTATTGGACATACTAGACACGTAAAAGATAGAAATAGAAAGGAAGATTCTAATGTGACCTTGAAAATTCATTAATACGTTAAGAGAGACATTATCACTAATATAAATTGTATCGGGATATATCATAGTGTTAACGATCGATGGAAACAGTGTTAATTAAAGGGATGCTAATTTACCATTTGATGTTGTGTAACGGCGAACACACGAAGTCGTGTAAAATACTGCATTGAGAACGAAATAGCACCCTCATGCAAGTACATGATATATACACCACGGAGATCTTCATGCGACTTCCACTTTTGCCGTACTTCTCACAAAGAGCACGCGCTATAAAGGGAGTACCGAGTAACGCGAGGATACTCACGATAAAAAGGGACCAGAGAAAATAATAATCTCAAAATATTTAACAAAAGCGTTCGCGAGGAAAGACTGTCGCAATAAAACGCGATAAAATGAGTAGCTTAACTTACCTATGATTAGTGTAACATCGACACTTTATTATATATATATATATATATCGAGATAATCGCAAAAAGAATTCGTGACGAGTAAGAGATTAATGTCAAAAGAGAAGAAAAGAAAAGAAAACAAAACAAAAAACCGATAAGTTATTTTCTAATGGTCGTCGTGATCATTATCTATTTTATATCTTAAAGCTGACATCTGTCTAGACTTTACGAGCGGAACGGTAATCGTTAAGAGTAGACACTGACGATTAACAACGCGAACACAACACGGTGCAAAATTGAAAATAAGAAAATGAGAACGATCGCGGAAAGAAATGATCTATAAGAATGGAGGAAGAAATTGTTGAGAAACATCATGAAAGTAGTAGAAATTTTATAGGTCTCTCCTTTTTTTTCTTCTTCTTCTTCTCTCTCTCTCTCTCCGTTAATAAAGTAAAGAAGGAGCGTTGAAGAGTAACAGTATGATTAACAAAATATAAATGAAAAAAGAAAAAAAGAGAAATAAAAAAGGCAAAGATAGATAGAATATTAAAAGGGGGCAGGGAAGGGTGGTAAAAAGAAAAGAAAAGAAAAAAAAATAATAATCTTACCTTAACAAAGTGAAGGTTCTCCTTGTCAAGGAGAAACTCCATGGATTTGTGCGGGCGTTGATCGATGCCAGACGCGGTTCCGTCGTTTCGTTGGTTCCTGTGGCAAGAGCCGACGGGCAACTGAGGTACACGTAGGGCGTTCTCTAGGCTCGTACCTTGGGGTACGACGCTTGAGGTGTGGTTCAGATCTAACAGACTCCTAGTTTTTTTGTTGCCGTTACCGACGTTGTTACAGCCCGAGGAATCAACGACGCTGTTCGTCGTCGTGGTCGTTAATACGACCTCGTCGTCGAGGTCGGTCTCGAGAAGCCCGACCGGACGCTGCTCCTGCTGAGCGGCCTGCATCGCGCGGGCCTTCGCCATTTCGATGGCCGCCGGATTTCCAAGGTCTGTCGTGGCGCGTCGGCGCGACACCACCGCCGACGCCGACGACGACGACGACGACGATGACGACGACGACGACGACGACGACGGTGCTGATGTCGTCGACGACGATGATGCCACCGCACCCGAGATTCTACAGCCCGATGATACTAGACGGGGTGGTTGTGGTGGTAGGGGTGGTTTGCTGCTGCATACTGGCGCCCTCCTACCGGAACTGAAACAACCCTCTCCGAATCTTACATCATACGTTCCCAAAAAAATACACCTATTACTACTACCAAGGAAGTCAATTTAACTTCCTTTTTATTTTTTACTTTTATTTTTTTTTTGTTTTTCTTTTTATTGGACACGATTCGGATATAATATCGAACGATCGTGACTGTATTATTCTATTTAGTGTTTTCTTGATTTAACGATGCTAATTATTATTAATGAGTAATAATCGATATTTGAATGTGATTTATTATTCAATTTTACGTTGTAAAAGAATTAATATCACGTGTGATATTATAGTGACATTATAGTTCTTTTTAGTTCGCATTGAGAAAACCCTTTTCTTTTCTTAAGGTTCCCTTCTTTCTCAGAGACACCGTATACATGACAATAGACCATCGAGAAAACGTCTAAGATTGGTCAACGCAGTTCTGATTCTTGTAAATACATGTTTTTGAGCTTCTTTCCATTCGCAACGTCGCGATAATGATTTTGACCAAATTTTTGATAATCGTCGCTATTTTGTCGTTTAACTAATTGTAAGATTCTACTTAATATACAATTTCCAGTAAGAATACTACTATTACTACTACTACTACTACTTATCGTTAGAATCCGATTCATGAGAACGCGTATTGCTTACAACAGTTCCATTCACACGGAGTTTTTCTTCGTAGTTATCAAATAAGAATAAATAGTAGTTATTTAGGGTTCATACTCCGCGACGAGCTCGGAACAGTGCATGTTTGTCCTCGATGTTAAAGCATATGGTAATCCGCTATTCTAAAGCTTATGTTAGTTATATCTAACGATATAGTGTCTTTTTATATGCATTGAAGAAAGTTCCTTTATCTTCTTACCGCTTGAAAGATGATTTATTAGAGAAAGAAAAAAATTCCAAAACATACAGATAACGATTCAGATATATTACAAATGGATAAAAAATTTCTATTTATCATTTCCTGCAAATAGCAATAAGTTCTTGAACGTCTCGTCTCGAAGAATCTCACGAAGATACAATTTTATAAGGAAAAATCAAATTATTTGAAGAAAATACGTCGTCGATGGTCAAACCGTCGCGATAATCTTTGACTTTCGAAAAGGAAAAATTTCTCATCGTACGTTACAACTTTCTACTATGTTCTATCGCGTAAGTATTATTGGTAAATATGAAAAAAAAGGTTTATTTGCATTTACGAGAATATATTACAAATATATTACAAAAATAATGAATATTACCTTTTTATATTAAATCCAAGCGTCATCAGATTTGTAATCATTTCAAATTAAACAAATTTGTATCCACGTATAATTGTCGTTCTATTGCGATAATTATTTCCCTATCGATATTTATAAATAAATCGATTATAAACGAGTTGGTTAGATTAAAAATCATATCTCGTAGTTTATAAACCTCGAATGTAACGATATGAGTCAGGAACTCGATAATCATGTACTACACAGAATGACACCTACGCGACGTCGCGTGTCAATGACACAAAATAGCGTATGCCTAAACGTGAAAGTGGTACGTGCAGGTTCTAACTAACGGATGTAATCGAGGAAATCGTGAATTAAGTATGTATGATGAGTATCTCAACCCTTCGTTGGAGAGCTTCGTAACGGAACACCAATTCTGCTGTCGAGAGCGACATAACTGTTCCTTTTTAGTACGTTAAGTTCATTTAACGACACAGCAGCATTTATACGACAAATTATAATCAATACAAAATAAATAACAAAATGATGTTACATTCGTTAAGTAACATTACTAGCTAGGGAGTAACTCATCTTACTAACTGCTTCGCAATTAACTGAAACCGGTAAGAATTATACTTATAGTAACTCTTTCTTTCTCTCTCTCTCTCTCTCTCTCTCTCTCTCTCTCTTTCTCGTAACTCATCATATATGCATGTATAGTGCGTTACGTAATCTTTATTTCTGATGCTTACTAGAACATGCAATTCAAACATGGCCAGACTTCGTAAGTACAATGCACCGTGCATCGTATCTAAACACTGTAACTGCGTTTACTTATCACGTTTCAAAAGAATGAGAGAAAGAGAGAGAGAGAGAGACAAACAGAGACAGAGAGAAAAAACAATCAGAAGAAATTTATACGATCTCACGAAGAAGAATGACGTTAAAAAACGAGACTTTATTAAAGCTCAGAAAAAGAAGAAGAAGAAGAAGAAGAAGAGAATCATTCGCGAATGGAGATACGAAAACGTGGGAATGTTTTGTGTTATACTTTGAACTCGGTTCTACTTCCCGGAACGCGCAATAAACGAGGGATTATAAAAAGCTCCGTTTCTACTGATCTTTGGAGAAGGGGTAGGAGGGGATGGAGGGAAATTAAGGTTTTTCTCAACGCGAACTCACGTTACAAATTATTCTTTGAAGCTAGTCAAACGGCAACTACTCATTTCTAAGAATCTTATTCTCGGACAAGCTGATATATTTCATCAAAATCCAATAAAGTAAAATAGAATTATCCACGGTAGGTGGTGCATGCACGCTACGTTGTCAGTTAACTATCCGATGTTTGTCCGGGGAGCTATTACGTATCAGAAACTGTCGAGATAGCAGTTTTCTCGCGTAACAATAAGTCTGTTTACTGACATGAGACAAAATGATGATGATGATTATTATTATTATTATTATTCATAATATTCGAGCAAAGATCCGAAAATAATGTTAAACGTGATCAATGTGCATCTTAAAGATAAGAGAGAAATTTTGGCTAACGTCCAAAAGAAAAATGCGTGTCAAACAAGAGATCCCTGCCCGATAAAAGCATCAGATCGAATCTAATGTAAACAAACACGCGGCAAAGGCTCGTACCAGTCAAGCTGAGTATAAGATACGCCTTGTATTTCATAATGATAGAAACGAAAGGGCGTTCTTGCGAAACGTATTATTTATAACATATATATCTGTGTAATTAAATCGCTTGCTGCGCAAACGTATTATATACAAAACTAGTCTGCCATATTTAAACGAAAATGATAAGAAAACGATGATTCGTAATATTTGGTCGTTCGTAACTTGATCCTATTTCGTCGAAAACACGTAACCTCGCGTCCGACACAAAAATAGCATAGAGTTTATCCGTTGGTTTGACTCCAGTAGGAACTGATGAAAAACAAAATGACTCACCTAACACTAGAGGCACTCCTTTGAAGTTCGACGTTGATTCTCCTAGTATCGTCAGGTCTACTTTCAAGTGCAACAACCTCGTCCTTTGATCTCTCTTCGTCCGGCGGATGCAAGGGTATAATGATGTAATCCGGTTCCTTCTTCGTTCTTTCTTGATAAAACTCATTGCGATTCGAATGTTGTGCAATACGCGAATCGCCTTTGCTTTGTATCTCCGAGCGAGGTACCTTCGATCTACCACTAAACCTTAATTTGGAGAATCTCTGTAAGAAACAACCGATACCACCCTTCTTTCTTTCTTCGCTCTTCAGCACCGTTGGTTGCTTAGAATTGAGGCTTGCCGATCTTTCAACCGTTGTATTTATCCTAGGTTTCGATACATTCTTCGTGTATGAATCCGTGGTCTTGCTCGTCGATGAAAAATTGTCAATTTTTGCCGGTAAAGTCATACTTTCCGTTGTCTTCGTCGTCACCGTCGCCGTTGTCATTGCCGACTTCATCATTTCCTCTTGTTGTCCGCCGCGATCACTGCAATGATTCGTATCAACTGGCAAAGCAACTGCCGTCGCTGACTGACTCCCACTACCTTGACTAACTTTCAGGCTGTAGGCTTTATTGCTGCTTGGTGGGGAAGTACGATCACCATGAACAGTTTGTCCCCACGCTTGCTCTACCACCACTTCCGCCTCCTTCTTCTTATTACGCCCCTCTATCATCGCTTCTACATTCTCCCCAGCGTCTACTATCTTCTTCGTAACGCTCTTACCGGAAATCTCACTCTTAACTTGCCGCTCCTTTTTCTTGCTGTTTTCTTCTTCTTCTTCTTCGTTGTCGTCGTCGTCTACTTCACCACCATCTGTCAACTTCTCCTCTCTCTTCTCTCTTTTTTCCGATGGTGAATCCTCTTCGTTCTCTCTTGTACGGATAGACAAATTGTTCTTTTCTGGATAAAATTCGCCTATGAAGGATCTCTTTTTTTGCAATTTCACTTCGCCAGGACTTTCCTCTCGTATCTCATCGTCGCACAAGGAAGCGATGTTTTCAAGCAACATCGTTTCCTCCAAAAGGTCACGAAAGGTCCCGTCGTTATTTATTTGTTCACTATTATTGGGATCTCCTTCCTCTTCTAACATGGTGTCCATCAGGTTAAGCTTTCCTATGGGTTTACTCTCAAGGCAGGGATAATCTACCTCATCGTCTACGAAAATACGTTTATTAACATTTTCTCCATGTACCGAAAAGAAAGCCGAGTTTTTTTTTATCTGACCAAAAAGCGATTCATCGTTATGCTTCGAAACATTCTCCGTAGACTTTGAATAGGAGCCGAGCGAGGGTGCGAAATCGTTGGCACGAGAATCACCGCTTAGATTCAACGCTGAGCTGCTGCCAGTACGCGTTGATATAGAGTCAGGTTTCTTGAGACGCGAGGATCGTCCTGAACGGGATTCCTCCAGTTCATCGCAGGCATCCATTCGTTGAAAAGCGCCTCTGCTAGCTTGAAGAGACTTGATGTAATCATATTGCTGTGCCAACTCGTAACTGGCATTATTGATGACTCGTTTCTTCCTACCAGTATTTCTAGGTGACCTCGTATTTTCATCACTGGAGGATGGTGTCGCACGCCTACGGAAACTTCTCTCGTCAACTTCAAATTGTTGAGCCAATTCGTAACTTGCGTTTTTCTTTACTTTCTGCGATAGTTGCTTATTGGCATACTGCTTACGAATAGCATCTACAATATCGTTACTATCACCATTTTCTTGTTGCAACCGTTTCATGGCCTCGTCGACGACCGCGTCTATATTGTTCTCCATAGCCATCGCTATGTCCAATACATTGCTACGATCTTGAGTCTTCACGGTAGTTGCGATCTGTTGTTTGTCCTCGTATTCATCGCCGTCAGCATCAATGTTCTCATCCTCGCCATTCTGCATATTCGTTGCCGATAGATCGTTGTGCATCCCTCCAACGTCGATTCTTGCATTTTGCGCAGGCTGAGTTCTCACCGAACATTTTGATCGTCGTTTCGTTGTCTCAATATTATTCTCCTTCTCGTTAGATCCAAGCAATTCGCCATCTTCGTGATTCAGCATATCCTCCAGACCGCGTACGCTTTTAACTTCCGCCATTTTGTGATCTCTCATACTCATATCGTTACACGATCGTTCATCCTCTTCTCTCGTTGATGTTGATACGCCACAAAGGTCCAGGTCTATCGGTACGCTGTTAACTTTAGTATAATTCTCGAATAAATTAGATGTTGATACAAACGACTTTGATCTCGAAGAAACGAGCTCTTGATCGTGAGCGTATTCGTCGACGATCGAAGGCAGACTGGGTGCGCTTTGAGATTTATCCGTGAATCTAAAATTAAAACATTCTTCTTCGGTCCACCGTTGACGTTGATATTGCTGGTGCTGCCGCTGCTCGTGAAGATGCTCGTGACCGAAACGTTGCTGTTGCTGACGAAGATGATGACGAGAATGACGAGCATCGTGTTCGCTGTTCATCTTACTATGACCATGAGCCGTGCTACCGGTTATATTTAAACTTGTCTGTAGCAGACGCGTGGAAGACGACGTTGCCTTTTGGCCAGACTTCAGATCTAAGAACGCATCCCTTTTTGACTCAATACCGATTTCTCGCAAATCTATAGTGTTTTTATAATCCAATGACGTCGCGTAATTGCAACTCGAATCACCGAAGATGTGCAATCGGTCCTCGAAATATCCATGGCGACTTGAATTTAATAACCGGTCGTCTCCCTCGAATTCTTCGTCGTCGCCGTCGTTCTCGTATTCCTCTTCCTCTTCCTCTTCTTCCTCTCCGTACCAAAAGTTTCTGTTTCATATGAAATTAAAACTTATGGAGTTACTTTAGAAAATATAATGCAATACAAACGGCAATATAATAGCGACACATTTTCTTTTAACAATCTTGTTAAATATAAGGTATAGTTTGTACAATAGTTTAACTTCTAAACTTGATAATAATAGGTGTAAAGTCAAGGATGTTTCTTCATGGCCAGGATCGCATTTATCTTAGCCAACAAACATTTGTTATACCTAAAGCTAATTCTCGCGATTTGTGTAACCGCTGCCAAGATAGTTAAAATGTATGTATATTCTATTTCGCACTATGCACGATTATTCATGCAATTCACGTAATTTTATATACAATAATATATTTATTTTTACTTTATAAAAACTATACCGTTATACGAATTCGTCCCTGAAAAATAATCAAAATCTCACCTAGATCGCAGTTCGTTTCTTTCGGATCTTGGAAAATTCAATTTCCTCTTAGGATAAGACGATATACGTTCATTGAATGTTGTCACCTCTTCAAAGTCCGTAGCTTTTTGACAAATATCTAAACTTTCGAAGCTACGGTAGGGCCTGATTCTTGGAAAATGTTCGACAGAGTTGGAAAACCCATTTTGCACTATTGCATCGTTATCTTGCTCAAGACTATCCGGCGATGTGTTCCCCAAGTGAGACACATTCGAATGATTGGAATACTCAAGAGAATCGAAACTATAACTGGACGGTGATAAAGTGGCGCAAGTCCTTTCTAGAGACTCGAACTGTAACAATGAACTGGATCTAGATGATCCAGAGGACCTTGAAGATCTTGGAGATCTTGGAAAATCATCAAAAGTCGCATAAGGATCTCGCTCGTCTGTGTTATTATTTCTTCGGCATTTCTTCTTAGGTATTATGGAGTTGTATTCGACATCATTATCGTTTATTCTTTCGCCTGGAAAATAATGTTGAATTATTATATGTATATAAGGTTGAACGTGAAATATTACCATAAATGATCCATTTAAACGTACCCGTAACGTTTTTTCTCTCGATGTGAATAACACTTTCCGTTTCCGAATCGGAGCCCAACCAATAAGTCGTCCCACTATGATCGGAATCACTCTGCAAATCGTCGGAGGTTTCTTCGAAAATGGTTTCTAAAAAATCTACTTGTTGTACTGGCACTGCGTCTGCAATTACAAATGATTCTTTTATGTAGAACACGTAAGTATGTCGAATTTTTAAAATAGCGTTAAGTAAATGGAATAGAACTAAATCTATTGTAAATTTATGAGCTGTATAATAAAACAAACATTTATGATTCTTATCAAAATTCAGCTCTTTCTTTTACCACTCAAGTAGAAATTTTATGAAAGTTTTCATATAATAAAAAAGATACATTCAAAAGATAATAACTTTTGCATTTATCCTCGGTCGATCATTAAATACGAGTTATTTGTACGGAAAACTATCGCTCGGTTTTTACTGCCAAGTCAATTAAATGTCTAAAGAGTATATCAAGAACGGAATTTCATAAAGGCTTATTTCATCGATCGATCGATCGATGAAATAATAAACCTGTAGAACGAACGTTCAAATAATTCATTCCGACATATTTACATTACTTGCAATAGCGACGTGATATTTTGTTCAGAATAAAACGGCAACAAAAAAACTTGATCTATCGATCGCGGAAAATCCTTGAAAAATAAAGATCCTCCCACGAGCGATATAGTTGAAGTGATCATCAAAGGAGTATCTCGTAGAAGATAGATGGTATGAAGAAAGAAGGGAAAGCGGTCTTGATCATGAAAGCAAGAAGGTTGTTCCGTATTAAGTACTGAATAAAATGATGTATGAGTATGAGCGAGATGGAAATAGAGAGAGAGAAAGAGAGAGAAAAAAGAAAGAAAGAAAGAGAAAGAGGAGGAAGAGAGAAAATAGAAGTAACTGGTATAAGAACGGATAGAAGAGGAGGTGCGAGAAAAAGAGACAGACAGATATAAAGACAGACAAAGACTAAGAGAGAAAAAAGAAAAAGAAAAAGAGAAAGAGATATATATATAACGAGCAAACCTTTAACACGTAGATCCTCGTGCGTGGATTGAAAACGGGAATGATGTTGTAGTTGGAAACCATAGGCCGGAAGCCATGGATTCGGTCCGTTTACCAGATTCATGTCGATGGATCCATCGAGGGAGGACTTTTCCTGCTCGTCCTCCATTGTCCCTGTGCATGATGCCAGCACAGACGCCGACGGCGACGTTACCATTCCCAAATCGCTATCGCTCATTTCCTCTCTCTCTCTTTCTTTGAGAGAGATCAAAAAGAGGGACCAATATATTCGACCCCCTCAAGCGCAGCCAATCATTAATCGGCTCGGTGAATCGCCTGCCTTTTGTCTTATCTCGTTTAAACACCATTCATACTCAACTATCTCTCTCTTTCCCGTCTATTTCACCCTTGAGGAAGAAGCCTTCAGGCTTATGGTACCGATGATTTAATGTCATTTTTTTTCTTTTTATAAGAATTTACGTTTATCGACAGCCCCCAATCTCTTCGATGTTTTATCAAAGCTTGTACGTTCGATGATCGAACCCGACATCGACGGCCATTTTGGTAACGCTAAATCAATGAAAAAGAAAAATGTCTTGTTAGATTGGAAGACTTCTCTACTTTGATTTGATCTTTCGTTTTTGGATCGTTGAACCGGACGAAATCGGACGACGCGTCAACGAGAGGAACTTCTCTTTAACTCGCTAAAGTACCGACGACTAATTCGATAAGAATCCAAGTATACGCCCCCAACGTAGGGTGAATTAAAGAAAGTGGATACTTCGTGTAAAACGTAATTACGTGTACGATCATCCGAGAGAACGAGAGAGAGTGAATGTCTCTTTCCGCTCGGTCCGGTTTTTGTATCGAATTATTTTTTAAAAAGAATACGAACTTTCAACGGAGTTTGTTTGTTTCCTAGAATTTAAGGATTGTTGATTGTCATGTGTGTGATTGTGTGTAAGATATATATGTGCCGATAATTATGATAGCGAATTAAAAGACCAATAACAAAAAAAAAATAGAAATAATTTCTCTTACAATTTACTTTATAAAAAGTTTGTTTGAAGTAAATCCGAGGAAACAATTTTTTCCATTTTGTTGATTTAGTCCATTGTCATAATTACCAGCACATATGGATATATTCTTGAAAAAGAAGGTGTATGGTTAAATTATATTTTGTGAGGTGAAAGTGACGGTGCAAATATCTGTGACGGTGTTATGCAATCTTTGGATACAGGTATGTACTGTGATTTAAAGTTTATGGATAGTATATTGATCCGATAAAAGAATAAATCTCCGACTTAAGTGTTCATTTTATTGGGGTTACTTGTTTGACACATTGTAGTACGAACGTACGAAAGGAAATGAAAGGATCGAATTAAAGAGAAAGAGAGAGGGAGAAAGAAAAACGGTTGGGAACGATGTACGGTGATATATCCCCCTGAGGAAGTTCACCCGTTAGCAGCTGTCAAAGGACACCGCAGCATCCATGACACGTCAAACAGAAGAATGTTGAACGAAGATCGAGATGTAAGAAAAAACTGAAAGAGGTGAATGATCTTGTAACGTAGTCGCATATCATATATATATGTAGAAACACAAATGCACACGTGACACATACAAAGAAACATGTGTGTACGTTTGTTTGTGCATATACAACAGGCAACAGGTGTTAGATATTAATCGATCTATGAGAATATCAAAATTATAAATGACGAAAAGAATGAAGTAGTTTAAAAAATTGTATCTTTCAAGTATCTTCAAAATGTCCACATCGATTGTCTTTATTTAACCGTTGTATAAATATTTTGTCTTTCTCTTGTTTTTTTTTTCTTACGAACCGAATGAATTTTGATGTTACTCATTATCGGAATGGATCGATAGAAATGGGACACCGTATATATAAATACGTAGGACATAACGTTCCGATTAGAGAAGGATGAAAGGAGAAAGAGAGAGAGAAGAAAAGAAAGGAGAAAAGAGAGGGTAGTATGCGATCATCGGGTAGGAGCAGAAGGAGATGGCGGAGAAAAGAAGAAAAAGGAGCATAGAGAGGAAAAAGGATATAAGGAGGTTAGAAACGCATGGAGAATTCCGAAACGCTACGGTAATGCGCGGCAGAGTGTCTGTCCGATACCTGTAGTAAAGTAAGCGCGCACATTCCACAATCCCACGGTGTTGCGCTTACTGTCTCTCTCTTTCTCGTCCTTATTACCTTTACCCTTTTACTAACAGTCTCTCTCTCTCTCTCTCTTTTTATCTGTCTCTAAATCACCTTTTATTTTATAGTCGTAAACTTATCCAAGAACGTACCGTAAGGTGAAAAATGATCAAGGAACGTTGACATAGCGTTACTATACGTTCAAATTCTTCGTTTGTAGGAAAAGAAGAAAGAATTGAAGAAAAAATATTTCCTTTTCTATAATCAACCGATCACTCGCGCGATTTTGTGAAGATGGCGAACGTCTCGAGTCATGATTCGCCACTCTGTCACTTGACGTCCATCGTAATATAATATTTGCCGTTATTCTCGAATAGGTCGTTGAATTTGATTAATTACCTGATTCACAGAACCCACAGATCAGCTTATAGAATACACTAGAACAACCGCGAGTAAAGTATCTTCGCACTGCGAGGTAAATACTAGAACGAAACTCACCGCTTTCGCCCGCGGTGCCGCGTCTCCGGCCCCCACCCACGTAAACTACCGCCACGTGACATGCTCGGACCACCAATCACATGAGTCCGAATCAGGCCCCTCTTAAAAGCCTTCGTAAAATCATCTTCCTGTAGATCAAATGCTCCGATTTTCACTTTATTTTTTTCTGTTACGTTAATTTTATTTTATAAAAAGAATATTTTCTATTAACGTTAACTTGAACGATTGTAATTTGATAAGCTTTACAATTATAGACATGTTTATGTGACTTTTCTTCAAGGAATATGCAGGAGAAACGCATGTGTATATGTGTTTAGATTATATACAATGAAATTTCATTTTACGCGCGCTCAATGCATACAAGTAGACACCTGCATGAATGTAGATAAATGCGTTTATCGCGTGTATGCAACGCACGTATGTAAAAATGAAGAATCGCATACACTGTTGCACGAATTATTATTCCGCGGACAATCGAAGAAACGTTCTCTACAAGAATAAACAAATAACATATTCAGCGATATGAAGTATTTTCATTTACTTTTTTTTTATTTCATTTTTTTATTCAGTCGATTTTTATTAATTATTAAAAATATCGATTATTTTTCGTTTATTCATTTGTATATACTCTGTATATCTATTTCTTGATACTTTTCCTAATAAAATGTATATTGATTACGGTTGTAGCGTTTAATAATTTGCCTAATTAACTAATTTTATAGCTTTACTTATTGTATTAAAGATTTAAAATTGAGTTTAAATAAAGCGCCATATTGAAAATGATTATATCAAGCTGACAACACTGTATAGGTAGTACAGTCTATTTAGCTACTATGTCATTGTGATTAAATGGAGGTTTTGATTGTTGCATTGCAGTGCATTAAAAGCTAATATAATTAATGTTCGTCAAAATAATGAATTTTAACGTGCAAAAAAGTCATCGAAGTGACACATAATACATCATATGTTACTTACAAAGATGATATGGGCGAAGTTGACACGTGGACACAGACGAAAGTATACTTGCTGCAGCACAATGCAATAGTAACGAAGTAATTCAAGGATTTGACATATCACCGTTCGAAAATGTCATGTGAACATGCAATAAATGCGTGACTCAACATGTCCATGAAAGTACGTTTCTTAGTCCATAAATTTAAAAATGATAGTTCTATTCAGTAACTTAAATAATGTAGATTTTAACATTTGATAAAAGTTGTGTAATAGGTTTTTTTTCATTTCTCTCTTCTAGAAAGAATCACCTTGGGATGTAGAATTGCATCTTGCAGCTGCACATGGAGATGCAAAACGTCTGCGTATATTGCTTGATTCTGGTAGAGTTCATGTTGATTGTAAAGATAAGGTTTGCATAACATTCATTAATGTATATAATTTTAATTAATATAACAAAATTAAGTAGAAACTTTAAACTTAAAAGGATGGAACTACTCCTTTAATACTTGCCGCTGCTGGAGGACATATAGAAGCTGTCACTGAATTATTACAACAAGGAGCAGATCCTAATGCTAAAAGACTGGTATTGTATAATCTGTTAATTTATATAAGTGTATGCTTACATTAAATTAATTTAACTTAGTTGTAGGGTATTTCTCTTTTTAGACAGGGACCACAGCTCTTTTCTTTGCTGCCCAAGGTGGTTTTATGGACATTGCTAATTTGCTTTTAGAACATGAAGCACTCGTTGATTCTTCTAGTATGGTAAGCGAATGAAAAAAGTGGTAAATATCAATGATATTTATTGCATTCCTATAAATTGTAGGATGGAGGTACACCATTATTCGTTGCTTGCCAATATGGTCATTTAGATGTTGTCGAAGGTCTTCTGGATAAAGGTGCCAATCCGAATGCACACATGAAAGTAAGCAAACTTATTACTAAAAAGAAATGATTTTATATTTAAATAAAATTACTATTATTAATAAAAGGACGGAGCTAGTGCATTATTCATTGCTGCGCAAAATGGTCATGTGCGCATTTTAGAAGTTTTATTGGAGCATAATACAAGAATAGATACTATAAGAACAGATGGTGCTACACCTTTATGGATCGCAGCGCAGATGGGTCATGATCACATTGTCAGACAACTCTTGAAAGCAGGAGCAAATGTTAATGCAACCAGACATGTAAGCCTTTTTGCAACATCAAACATTAATTAATTTTGTAAATATTATATAAATTCTTTAATAAATTATTATATTTTATATAGGATGGTGCAACTCCTCTATTTAAAGCAGCGCATAAAGGCCATACGGCTGTTATTGGAGAGTTACTCAAATACCGTCCTTCACTTGGTATTCTTCCCGTAAGTTAAATAATTTTATATAAAACATAAAAGTTACAAATTTGCTTATCTTGCTTTGGCTGGTATTTATAAAAGTTACTACTTTTGAATATAGTATTAAATCAACAACCAATAATGCAATAAATGTGTGTTTTGCATATACCTACTAAAGCTTTTTCTTCTTCAATTTTCTTCTATTATAAATATTAAACTCACGTCATCCCAAGCAATTCCTTAATAAAATAAGTAGACAAATTTCTGTCTTTGCAGATATAAAAGTCTATGCTTCATAAAACTATGAATTGAAACCAAAAATGTATAAATATTAATATTCTTACTTTAATATGATCACAAAACAATGATAATTTTATAATATACACCATAGAACTTGAGAAAATATATATTTATGCATTATTCTAGAACGGTGAAAGTGCATTACATGCTGCAGCTTTAGCGGGACACATGACAGTTGTAAGACAATTGGTAGGAGCAGGAGCCGATCCTTTACTTGTAAACCAAGAAGGTGTGACACCGCTTCAACTAGCTGTTAGACACTCACAAACTCAAGTTGCCAATTATCTTAAAGATAAATTAAGAACACGAACTGCAGCATGTTAGAATCTTCTTACTTATACTTTAAAAAGAATATTATGATTTTTAAAGATAACTTTCAAGTCTTCAAAGATATCATACAAATAAAACATATGTGCAAATGTAAGCACATTAGCATAAGGTAAAATACTCCTTATGTATTTTAATATTGATCAAGTGCAATTTTAATATCGTTTAAAAACGTAAATTTGTGCGTGATACTAACAAGATAATCAGTATATATAGTAAACATTCAGTGATTGTTCAGAAATTCCATTTTTATTCCTGTTAATATTAGTAGTATAATATATAATATAGCATAGTAATATAATTTCATGTTATTGTTAACGATTAATAAGTTAAAACTAATTACTGCACATGCAGAAGATATATTTGATTTTTAAAAGCTGATATACATACATTTATTGTTGAAAGTTATATATTTATTTTTTATGTATACACTTTGTTATTTATATACAGTAATTGTTAAAGTAACTAAACTTACAAAGTTTCAGTGCTTATTAGCAGTCTGAGAAGTGTAAGACACCAATAGTGGTATACGGATGGTAATGATTCTCGTGAGATTTAAGATCTTTAAGACTGACTGATTTGCCTTGAAACATATCACGTAGAAATGAAATTTAGAAATTGGTAAAATGTATGGCTTTCCACCGGTGGGAAAGTAAATACTATTGTATCGTAATAATACTTATATAAAAATGTACCATATATTGCAGTGTCAATGAAAAGACAAGACCAAGCATAAATGTCATAATAACTTTCTAATTTTGTTTTTAAACATAATTTCATCAATTTAAAAAGCAGAGAGTAAAAAAATTAATTATTATATTATTTATATTTTTCTTTCTAAGTAATATACTCAAAAATTCAATCAATACTTACAAACATCTAAATAATATTAAAATAATTAATATATCCACATTAATATTTAACAATAATGCTTGATAAAGTTCTGATTTATCATATCATGTTACCTGCACCACCTTGATTGTCTTCCCTATTTTTGAGAT
Organism: Polistes fuscatus; assembly: GCF_010416935.1. Classification (NCBI taxonomy): domain Eukaryota; kingdom Metazoa; phylum Arthropoda; class Insecta; order Hymenoptera; family Vespidae; genus Polistes; species Polistes fuscatus. Next base: position 3,773,139 of record NW_025113140.1, read on the forward strand.
AGTTTAAAGATTATACACACATTGTTGTTATTAAATGATAGATATAATAAAATGCAATAATAAAATGCAATGAATATCACTATAGCAGCACAGTATTTTTTTACTATCGTGTATTAATATGTATTAACTGATTCTACATTAAAATGTAAAGAGCTTCTTGTTTTATAATGTAGAAATCTCATAATAATAATAATAATAATAATAAGAATAATATATTTATTATAATTATTCTATAAAAAATATATACAATTACAAAATAAATATATAGTCTTTGTCTATTATATTTTTACCTATATAAATATATATTAAGGTATACTAAAGATTCTAATATAATATTTCGTTACATTGCATATTCCAAGTTTTATTTAGTAAAATCATTTTATTAATATCACAGTATTGTTTAAATTATGTTACTTAAAGTAAAGATAAATCATACTCTCTCTTTATATATATTTCTATATATATTACGCATAACTAAATCTAACAAATATTCTCTTTCTCTGTTTTATATATCTTAAATATTTATATTAATATAATTTCAACATATACTTTGCATATATATATATGTATCTGTATCTAGTTTAAGAAAAAACTATAGAATATTTATTTTTAAATAAAAATTTAAGATATATATTTTTTCCAAATAAAAAAGTTATTGCATGTATCATGAATGTGATAAAGACTATTATGATACAGATATCACTGAGTATATTAAATGGGATTACAATACTTTTCACTTAAGATGAAGAAGGCAAACACGTGTTCGCAATTGATTTAAATTTCGGCCTTGTAGCTCAGCTGCTAAGTGGCTGTTTCCTATTACATTCCAGATGCAAAGTATCTTCATTTACACAGACGATCTATTTTAGATTAAAACTATGCCAAGGATGTTCATGAAAAAATTATTCATAAATTTAAATCTATCAATTTAAATTACACACGCGATTTCACGAAATAAATGGGACATCGACTTTTATCTATTACCTGCAAACGCCCTGATAAGATGGATAATGAGATATATATCAAGTGTATTCAGTTCACCAGTATCGTCAGTTACACGTTGATCTTGAAACAATACTCATCATGATTCGCGATCGCTTGCCGGATTTATGTGCCGTTAGTATATATATATATATATTTTTTTTTGTTTCTCAAAATTACATAATTTAAGAATTATATATAAATTATATATAAATTATATATTATATTGCTTATATATGTAAATGTGTAATATTTTTCTGTCTTATACAAATACAGTTTATTTTAAGCTTATCAGTAAATATTACTTGTATTCTTGTGCTTATTCTTCTTATTTTTGTGCTACTTAAATACTTCTTATTGTTAGTCATATCAATTTACAAGAACATTATATAAATACATTTATTTTTATTTCAAGTCTCGTAATAGCAGTACTACGTTCGGCAGGGGATTTTTGCAAGATGTTCATATTCAAATAGCACAAAATAAAAAATTAAAAGAAGTGCTAATGGAAGTATGTATAATGAATTAATATATGTAATTATATGATACTTGGATAATAAAAATATAAAATAATATTAATGTAGGTTGAAGAAGTACGTGATTTAATACAATTGCTTATGGAAAATATATCCATTGTTAAGGATTTACATAATAATGTTTTATCGCACACAAGCAAAGGTATGTTTCTGCTTGATAATATTATTATCAGTTGAAGACCCATTTTTATCTCATTATTTTTAGACTTGCAAAAAGAACTTGAAACTCGTACTCAAATCATCTCACAAACAGCTTTTCACATCCAACAAAAATTACGAGGTAGGTGTAATTCTTTCATATATGCGTTATTTTTTGTTATTACCACATCTCTTATTAAACATAAAATTTATTATTTTAGCTATTCAGAATCATTATCACTTTCAATTCGCTCTGTATTATTTTTTATAACTTTATGATTTAATACCATCTTCTGAGAATGAGATTTTTTAGTACATTTAATTGGTAATATACAACTACGTTTATGATTGGAACTTCTGTCAGATAATTTAAGTGTACTTGTACTTGGATTAGATCCTTGGCTAAAAATACACGAATTACTTATATTAGTAAATATTAAATAAGATCGATTATCTGAAGAATTTATATCAGATTATGAATTATCGATTATATCGAAAGATAATATTTTGGAATACCTTCTTTTAAGGGCCGCTGGTGAAATACGATGTAAAATAACTTTAGGTATACGATTACAAATCGAAAATTGTATACTGGTTTCAAGATTCTTAGTACCATTCTTATGCGATGCCAAATTTTCATATATTTCAACATTATCAGTCTCCATGTTTACATCTTTATCAACATTTCTGAAACGTAATATTACGTAATCAATACATTAATCAATACATTATTTTCATAGAATATCTTTATATATAAAAGAAGAAATTAAGAATATACTTTTTGTATTGATCCATTTCTTCTTCCAATTGTGGATATTCATTTAACAAATTTGTAAGTTGTTCTTTGCTATAAATTGTATACATTCTAAAAACAAATCTCATTAGATCATGTTTTAAGGGTGATTTTAAGATTTCTAATTTCTCTTTAACTTTTAATAATGCTGGCAGTAATATATCTAAACCATGCCTTTTCATTCCTTCTATAATTACAGTTATTGCATTAGTAGTTAATACATCTGATGGATTTATGAAATCTTCTGGATCTTGAGAATTTATAGCATGTTTATTAGATGATAGAAATAGTTGTAAATGCTCATTATTAAGTATATATAATGTGTCTTTTAAGACACATGCTCCTTCTTGACTTGTAACATTAATTGCACCATTAAAAATTCTACCTAGTATTTGCGTAGTTAGTTTTACAAGTAATTTTATTTTTTCAGGAGGATCTAAATGTTCTATCATAAAATTATAAATAATTGCTCTGTTACTATGATTTTTATTTCCAGGAAATGTTAAAATTTCTTTTTCTTCCTTTCGCATTTTACGATTATATAATTTGTGCTTAAATTGATAATTATTATAATGAAATATGCTTTCCAAAAACTTTTGTGAAATTAGTACTTTATTCTTTTTTAAAAGTCTTTCTTCAATTAAAAAAATAGTTAACTCTCTTATCATTTTATCTGGGTCAAATAGCATGGTTAATATATGGAAAAAGAATGGTCCTTTTACTTTTATAAAATCTTCTAACAATAATTGTATAAATATTATAACAATAGTTTCTCTTACTATAGAATTTCGATCTTTCATACAAATACACATATCTGACAAATAAGGTTCAACTAATGAAGTGAACCTAATACAAAGATCTGCTAAAGCTTTTGCAGCATTCACCTTTATTGCTATTTCTGTGCTTGAATTGTGATTTATATTTGTACGCAAGAGTTTACCTAAAATTGGTATTACCTCTTGCGCTATCTTATGATCTCTGATTGCATGTTGTCCAAGTATAACCACAGCAAAAGCATGTAATTCTTTTACTTCCTTTATTGAATCTGGTAATGTTTCTGATTCAAGTAATATGCCTTCTAAAATACGTAAAGTAAATGATGAAAGTTTATTAGTACATGAAAATGCAGTATGTCCTAATGTAGACATAGCTTTTATGAAATGTGATGTATCTATGATTGTTTTATTATTATTTTTAAATATTTTCTGTATTTGTAATTCTGATATTTCCATTAATTCCATCATATTCGATTGCACTAATTGGTTATTATCGTCAGGATGCAATTTTTTTATTATTCCACCAATGATATCAAGACAAGTACTGATTAAACCAAAATGGATTTTAAAATCACGAAGGCATTTATAAAGATATTCATACAAATCTTTCATGTCGTCTTTACTTAAAGACGACCAAGAATTTTTCAATATTTGTAAAATTAAATTTGTATTATAATTATTTTTTTCTATAAGATCCTTACAACTGCCAATATATTTATCCAAATTTGGTAATTTCATGCTTTTAGATATTGCTGTTAAAAGAACCCATGCATATGTATCATTTGTTGATCCAATATATGATTGTATATCTGTGATTAAAGAATTATTTATGAGATTATTTTTAATCCATATTTCACAAGCTCTTGATAAATGTTTTATCATTTTCATGTCAATTAATTTACCCACGATTTTCCATGGTAAACTGCTTATTGCATTATGAATATAATTGGAATGATTTGTTATCTTACTTATTAGTAAGTCTTGGAAAGATTCTAGTGCTTTTTCTTGTACTTTGATTTCAGTATCAAATATTTGTGGTAATACTGTTTCTATCCACTCGTTAAGGATTTGTGAATCACTAGGAAAATATTTTAAAAGAACAGATAATGTATGTATAGCAAAACGACGTACAGTCATTATAGGGTCTCTGCAACGACGACCAATTATAGGAGCAACTTGGCATGTCAGTATGGGAAACTTAATAGTCAAATTTTTTAAAATTTGTAGTGCACTTTTTCTTATTAATGCTCTTTCGTCTTCTACTCGATCTATTAATACAATGAATACTACATTCAATGATATTGGATTAACATCATTTATTAACATATGTTTTAATTCATCAAGTAAAGGAAGTGTTTCATCTGAGCATAATACTTCAGATGTGTCTTCTACTATCATATCAGTGATATTATTTTGTGTGTCCGTAAACTCTGCAATTGTTGCCATAGCTTTACTTCTTACTATATTAGAAGAATCAATACATCTACTCAATGTTGTAGCAATTAATGCTTTTATTATTTTCTTTTGCTGAAAAGATTCTATTAAATTGTAGTTACTTAAATTAGATTCTAGTAAAAGTTTTCCAATGATCTCTTGGGCAAAAACCCTACAGGATACTTTCATATGATGTGAAAGGGATATTATATCATTAATAATATACACAATGATGTCTCCTTTGCATATTGTAAGAAGTTTTAATAATACTGTAACTTGCTTTTGACGAGCTTCTTGTCGTTCTGGACATTTAATCATAATATATTGTATCAATGTCATTAAAGCAATCTTAGTTTCTTTTTCATAAGTATCTAATAATTTTCTTAATAAGTCTATTGTTAATTCATGCATATTTGACATTAATTTCATTTGATGATCATTGTGATTATTAAAGAGAAAATGAGGATGTATATATTTTACTATTATCATAATAGTTGAATTGATAGGTCCGTGTTTATTATCACATAATTCATAAAGAGCTGTATAAGCATTACAAAACAAGCTATTTCCTGTCTTTTGATATTCAAACTGATTAACATCAATAACTTCAAGTAATATGAATATAGTAATATCTAATGAATCTGAATAAGCTCGAAATGAAAATAGCTTAATCATTGCAATAAAATCAGACAAAATACTTTCCAGACCTTCGATCAATAAAATCTTTTCGGAGAGTGAATAAACATGATCTCTTGATTCATCTTCGCTAATGTCCATACATTCTAAATTAACAGTTTTATTTTCTTTTTTATTCATTGGAATTAGGAGCTTGCTTAACTTCAAAGATTCAATTGCTTTTTCATATAGATTTGGATGAAATATATTAAAAGCATGACTTCCAGGTATGGCTAATAACATGAAATATAAACTTGTAGCACTTAAACAAGTTTGCTTACTTGTTTTGCTAGCTTTGTCATGTTGACCAGATTTGATTATATAGTATAAAACCGATAACAAAGCATGCACATTTATATTCAAACTTACTAATGCACCCCAAGAAATCTCTTCTTCTTCATTATTGCATTCTATGGAAGTATCAATTTCAGCAAGCCAATCTTTGACGACTTCACATGCGTTTTGCAATAATAGGTCCATATCCTCGCTTTTAATAAAAAGAAAATAATCATCCTGAGGTGGTTCTTCGTAGGTTAAGAATTGTGAATCCCACACAGTATTTACCCACTTATTGTTCAAATCATGCAATTTAAAATTGTTAAAAATTTGTAGAAGCTCCATCATAGAATTAATAAACTAAAATTGTTTTATATGACTATTTATAAACCAAGTATAATATGAGAAGATAACCTCAATCTATCATTTTTCGATAAAGCAAACTTAGTCTTCAGGTTATCATTCTTTGAACACCTATAGATAATGAATATATGATCCTGTCCCAATTGATATCACAAAAACTGATATTTATTAAATATATGTGATATAACATTTCGTTTAAAATACAGTTGCCGCTGGAATAAACGATATCATTCACCTAAAGGAGGGAAACCAAGAAGCCAATCATAATCGTTATAAAATATATATATATGTATATATATGTACATGTATAGAATTAATTTATTTTGATGTATTTGTTTATAAATTTTCTATTTTTAAACTTTTAGGATTTTTACATTTGAATAAATAAAGGCTACAAACCATGGACATTTATTAAATTAATTTTGTATATTTTTATAAAAATAAATTATTTATTTTACGCTTGTCTATACTATTTTGTTTTATTATGCGCGGCAAACATCTGTTTAAATAGAATAAACCATCTTTGAGTGATAACAAAAAAGGCTTTATTTTTTAATATAGAAATCGAATATATACCTATTTTTTTTTTATGTATATGTATATATACATACAAATAAATTATGCCGGACATATACACCTATTTATTTAGCATTTTTTCAGGTATGAAGGAAAGTATAGCTGCTACAGATTCTTTTAATACAGATAATATAAAGGAAAATCCTGCTCATATACGAATCAAACGATTACAATATGCAACTATGTTAAAGATGTTTTCAGATATTATGGAAGATTATAATGCATCATTATTAAGATATCATGACAAATGTTTACAGCTTTTGCAACAACAGAGAATGTTAAGTAAGTTATACATGACATAATAATGTTAAAGTTATTCGCAAGTCAAAGAAATTAACTTTCACTTTACAAAATTTTTTAAATTTTAGTTCAAAAAATCAATTGATACTTAAATTTTCATATTTGAAATGAATTTGTTAAATAATGAGTTTAATATCATTAAATAAAAAAAATGTGTATAACTATCGAACAATAAAAGATGTGACAATGTATAAAACTTTATTAATTTTCTCTACTTTTTGTTTCATGAAGTTAATTGATTTGGCAAATGAGCGGCTTATATAATACATATATATTTTCATTACAAATAATTAATTAATTATATTTCTATTCAGTAAAGAAACATACAGCAAATGAGATAGATGAACCAGATAGCGTACATGAAAATAACATATTTGTAGATAATGTGAGTATTCATAACATAATTTTACAAACTATGTTTGTATGTTTTAAATCCTATAAATAACTTGAAGAATATAAAATTTACAAAAGTTTATAATTTTTTTACAAATTGTTCATAAGTAGATCCTAGAAGATAGCAAAATCACCAAAGAGCAATTGTCTGCTATAGAAGTACGACATAATGAAGTTTTGAAATTGGAAAAATCTATTCATGATATTAAAGATATGTTTACTGAAACAGCTTTCCTTATTGAAAAACAAGTAAGTATAATAATATTGAATATAAGTAATATCGCTAATACTATACATATTTTATTTAATTGTTATAGGGTGAGCAGATAAACAGTGTAGAATATTTTGCAAAAAATACTACAGACGATGTTGAAAGCGGTAAAAAAAGTCTTAAAAGAGCAGAAAAAAGGAGTGACAGACTTAAAAAAGTAAACATAATAAAAATTTTCTTAAACACATTAATATAAGAATTTATTACTAAAATTTTTTATTTTTTCAGAGAAAAATAAAGATTATCATTATTGTTGGGATAATAATATTTTTTATTCTACTAATTATCTTATTTCTCAATTAATTTCTAACTTATATGTTATTCTATTTGTAAACAAAATAATCTTATATGAATGAAGTTATATTCTCTGTACAAAAAGTCGAATGAAGACATCATTTTACACTTTATTAAGCTTAAATACTGAAAAATAATTTAGTAAACCTTTTGCACTTGGTCTCAGTTTGTAATCTTCGCAAGTGCACGTATGGAATATGTCTAATACATTTTCATATTCTACACCTAGATTAATGGCAGGTAATGGCGGACGGGTGCCTAAAAACATTTTGAAAAATATTTTTTACTGTAAATATTCATTAAAAATTGCATTAAAACATCTAAGAATTATTTACCAAAGTTTTTTTCCAAGTTGAAAAAAAATGAAGCACTATCATCGAAACTTTGATCATCAATATCATTTTGAATTTTTAAAGACATATACTCTTCATCGTCATTGATATTTTGCAATTCATTTGAATCATTATAAACGTGAGGTGGAGATAACGCTATCATTTCCCATAAGATTAGACCATATGCCCATATATCACATTTGTCTGTTATAGGACCAGTCTCTAAAATAAAAAAAAAGAAAAGAACCGAATATCAATTCTATAAAATAGCCATAATTATTACCATATATGAAAGAAAACCATTGTTTTATATATATATAAAAGCATAAGTATTAATATAAAGGTTGATATACCTAATACTTCTGGTGCACTCCAACATTCAGTTCCAACATAATTAAATTTTCCCCGCGAATCTTTCATTTCTAAAGTTTCTGTTAATGGAATAGAAACTCCAAAGTCACAAAGTTTTACTTTTTTTAAATCATTCGAAACTAAAACGTTAAAACTCTTCATATCTCCATGTAAAATATGCATAGTATTATGTAGATAATCTAAGCCCTTTGCCATTTCATAACCCACATGTAAAATATCTTTAGCAGGAAAAATGTCTTCTTCTTTGTCAACTTTACTTTCAATTAAGTCTCCTATAAGATGATTAACAAAAAGAATTTATTTGTAAAAAAGAATAAGTACTGGAGCTCATTTCTTTTCAAGCAGCTGTTTCTATGCCACGGAGTTCATCAAAAATTAAGCAAACAAATAAAAATATAAAATAAAATTATTTCTTTTGTGTTATTTATACTTATTATTTTTTAAATATTTCTTATTCACTTTTGGAATATTAAGAATACCGTAAAAAAAGGAGCCAGAACTCTGTTCCAGTGCTTTGCATCATAAAAAAAAGTGCTAATTATAATAAATATATAAGTCGTTTATAAATCAAAGCAATTAACTCCACTTGTGAAATGTTTTAAAATGTTATTATCAAAGCACTTGATTGATCTTTAATTATTTTTACAGTTAAAATTAATAATCTTAATAATTAAGCTTAACATCACTAAAGGAGAACAATTTTCATGCTCGTTTAATAATAAATGATACAACAAGGTATATTTGTTTATCAATTTTCTTTACTTTTTATTTTATGAAGTATTATTGGAATATGAATGATTTATAAATACCTAGAGAAATGTCCAGTTGTTCCATGGCAAGACATGGTTCACCCTTGGAAGATAATGTAAATGCTCTAAAACCCACAATATTTGGATGATTTAATTTTTTCAATAACTTGGCTTCAAACTCTAAACGGTTATCATAGTCTTCACCCGCAGGAAGTTTACTATTTCTTTTTTTGATTGCCCATGGTGATCTGATAAAACCAACTGATGGAGATCTTTCTAATTTAAGAATATGTACACCTAACATATTTAAATTAACAAAATTATATATAAATACTTATAAATAATTATAAATATTTATTTAAATGTGCACACCAGTTCCATGCCCTATTTGTTGTAAAAGTGGAGAGGCTGGAATTTCAATCGGGTTTGAATATAAATTGCTATCAATCATAGTTCTACGTTTTGTCTTAACAGGTGTCTGGAATTGTGCCATTTCTTACAAAATATTTTATATCAGAATAAATTTTCAAAAGTCAGTAAAGTAAATTCTAAGAAAACTTTTGTTACCGTTACGCGGTTTTTGAATTTGTATGGAATTTACACTACGGCAGTATTGCCAACTTAGATGATTTTTTACTATATTTTTTATCACTATATAGAAATTTTTATTTACATATATACATACGTATATTAACTAATTAATAGATATATAGCTCTTTATAATGATTTAGTTTTCATTATTTTAATAATTCCAAATTTAAATAATCAATAATAATTCAATTTTTGTTATTCATCAATTGCAATGTAAATAATTTTGTCGTGATAATGAAAACGATATTGCATGTATTATGTAATCGTATGATTCGTGAAAATCAGCCTTTAAAATCGCTTATATTCTATACACAGAAATATTCTCAGAAATTTATCGTATCTATGATAATATATAACTATATATATATATATATATATATATATATTCATTAATGTACAATAGTAATCTATTGATAATAGAGGTCCTCGGTAGACTTTAGTCTTGAATGGTTATCTCTTTTAGGATAACATCATTCTAAGAGATTAGACATTACAGTCGTTAATGATATAACCATTAATTTATTATTTTAATATTGCCTAAAGATATATTATAAAATATAGAATAGTAGAATGGCGTCCGAAAATGTTACTGGTTCTTCTACAATTAAATATTATACTCGGGCAGAAGTTGCAAAATATAATACAGCGAAAAGTGCATGGATAATTATTCATGATAAAGTTTACGATGTGACCAATTTTGTAAAACAGGTATACTAATATTATAATAATTATAACAAGTTTTTTTTTAATTATAGTATTATATGACTTCTTGTGTATTATTAAAAATGTTTATTGACATTATTCATATGTAAATATGTTAAAAGTTAAATAAATATTTTTCTTCTTGATAACTTGAAGCATCTTGATGATGAACAAATTTTTATAGTAACATTATAATAAGTATCTTGAGTAATGATATTTTATCTATTTGTGTTTTTCTTTTACAATTTTTGTTAAAGTTTACCAGTATATGTTGAGTTAAACAATTTTATTTTTTAATCAGATATTTATTTGTATTATAAATCTAAATATAAATTCTAATATAGATTATATATAATATCTATTTTTTTTTTCAATGAAGCATCCTGGTGGCGAAGAAGTTGTTTTGGAACATGCTGGACGAGATGGAACAGAACCTTTTGAAGATATTGGTCATTCCAGTGATGCAAGAGAAATGATGGAACCATATAAAATAGGAGAAATAGTAGAAGTAAGTAAAATTTAAATAAGATTGAAATTAATATATCTTCGTTGTATATAAATATTTTATATAGAAATAATAAAACATCATAATAAGTTTTCCTATTTCTGTTATTTCAATCTAGGAAGAAAGAACCAAAAATAATAAGAAAAATCAGGATTCGACAAATGGAACTACAACTGGAGATAGTTCTAGGTATGTAGATATTATCATATACAAGGTATTATCATAAAAATGTATTATACATCTTTGTATAAATTTATGTTTCTTTTGTGTCAATTTAATTATTATTAATTTCTTATTAAAAGAAGATTCTACTTCATGTACGTACGGGTGGGTTGCTTTTTTCATGGCTTTGGTATGCTAAGGAAATTTTGCTATTATTCATAAAATGTTTCTTGTTATTACTTGTTTTTACTACATGCAAAAGTAATAGTGCAAAGCAGTCTGTTCCTGGCTTTAATTATGTAAGTGGTGGTGAGAAGCTCCATTCCATTGATTCCATCCATTTGTGTTGTCTAAATGAATGAAATTAAGACAATTTTATTTTAAATAACATATATATGTAAATAGTAGTTGCTGCATAGTCATGTGATGATTGGCTATTGCAGTGGCTCTTGGAAATCCTGGCTGATTCCTGTTTTACTTGGATTACTAGCAACAGTTGTCTACCGTTATTTCATCAGTGCACATTGAAACATTCCATAAGGTTATTATCTTATTTTATATTTATATCTTAACACGTTAAGAATTAATTGTTGTGTACGATTCCGCGTAATCAATCATTCTATGTTGCACAATATTGTAATTATTTTTTATTGGAAGCTATGAGTCTATAAAATCGGACGGTCTAGCATTTATATAGAGATCATCGAACAAAGTGTATATATATAATAATATATATACGCGTATAAATCATTACAGTATCTATGAAGCAACAAATAAATTAATTTAATTTTCATGACTGTGGTGAGCTTCCTGAAAAAAATAAAACATCTCCTTTGATACTAAAAGAATTTGAGAAATCATACGATTCACATTTCTACATACCAAAAAAATGATCTATATTTTTATTACCATTTTTAAAATGTTTTCTTATAAATAAGTTTATAAATAATGATATGATATGATATGATGTGAGAAACGTGAAAGATTTAATGTTCTCGTCAAAAATGAATGTACAGTACATTGCGACTAAGAGATCGAAGATATGTAAATGTAAATGAATATTCCTGGAAATAAATAAATGTTGATATTCTTATTATAAATTTTTTATGAAACAGTTCCAGGTAATAACTTACGTTTTTTCATTTTTGCAGATGGACAAATAAATAAAGCGACATCATTAATATAATTATCTACATAGTAGATAATGTATGATCAATGAAAATTTAAGCATTATTATTTAACGATATCATAAATTTGATTACGATATCTTTTCTTTACGAGTTTTACGTCATGTATCTTTAGATCGAATCCAAATACTAAAGAATATAATCTTATATCGATATACATCGATATAGTTCAAATATATTTAAAAACAAAAAAAAAGAAACCAATCCAATTAGTATCCTTATCAATGAGCATATCTGCGTCAAATTAACGATTAGAATTATCTAAATCGTTTGTACGCTTTAAAAGTCACGTAATTCGAAAGATTATCATCGAGCATAAAAAATTGCCGATGTAATTATTATTTTACTTTAGAGGGGATTAAGCTACGCGTTGATCGCGTGATAAAACAAAAAGAAACTAAACGTAAAGAGAATATCGATTGTAGTTTGTGTTGGTATTTCGATAAGAGAATTTACGTAGGATTGTTTTTTTTAAATTTTCTTCGACATTAGTTTCGATCGGAAAAAATAACAAGGGTTAAAACGAGATTGAAGACGTAAAAATAGTTCGTAGAGTTTTATGGCTACCCGTTAGAAAGAGTCCAATGACAGTGGATGAATATCGAGCGACTCGAAGCGCCGACGCCGGTTATTCGGTCTCTCTCGTCGCACCAAATACCCTCTTTTCATCTCTGTCCTTCCTTTTGTGCCCCGATCGCCCTTCATCTTTCCTCCACATTGCTCTCTCATCCTTCTTCTCCGTATTGCGAACGCCCAGTTGAGCGCGAAAGCTTGCAAGACGCGGATCGTACGTTAGACGAGACAAACGAATATACGACTGATTAGGTATTGCTATATTGAATAGAATACTTGAACTGCGACACGAAGGTAAAATATAACTTCACAGAGAAAAAAGAAATATATACATATATATATATATATATATATATATATATATAAATATATTATATAAACAAAAACAAATTGATTTTATTTCTATTATCGAGAAATCAAATTTAGAAGGGTAAAACAGCCAGACCTCCCCCTTAAGGGAGATAAAAGCGTAAAGCTTGTAAAGAAAAGAGAAAGAGAGAAAAATCGTGCACTTCGTGCACACGAGAATAGCAAAGGATCGCGGATATTATTCGCAAGGGGCGACAGATAGGCTGTGAAATTTTAGAAGGCATTGACATCGGTAGCAAAGCGGGGGTGGCAAAGGACCAACTGGTTGCACCGAAAAGTCGGCGTAGTGTCATGAGAGGCGGTCTGACGGTCCGCCCTTTTAATCGGTCCCTCCTGAAGTCATGCATGTCGCGCCCTTCAAACGAGGTAAGCATAGACCCTTATGCCCGCCCACTTCTTCTAAACTAACAACTCTTACACCTATATTCGTTTCTCTTACCGTTCCACCACCCTTTGTGGTTCATCTTGACTGGTCAATGAGACATGAATGAATCTGGAAGAGATTCGCGCGCTTTTCTTTCTTTTTTTTGTAACTTTTACCAGGTCACTAGCATTTCATTTGATCAATTTTATGCGAAATTTCACCTACGAAAGGCTACCTTTCTGTTTAATCGCTATTATACGTATTCCTATTTCCAACTTTTTTCTTTCTTTTTTTTCTTCTTATCTTTCTTTAATTATTCGCAAGATTTATTGATGGGTTTTTCTTGTTGCTTTTTTTTCTCGTGTAAGGAGTATTTATGATGTAACGTTTCGTTTTTTTAATCGTCATTCTAAGAAAAACGTTTATGGGTCGTTATGTAGAAATAATTTGTGTTTGGTCATCGGACGTTTAAAACCACGTGTGTGCCAAGATTCATTGTTGGAGCCATCCACTTCCTATTAGCTTGCCTTGGCAAGCTAATTATAATTGTTGTAGGTAACACGCCGGGAATCTATTGTTATTGTCCTCGATGTTGCATGTATTTGAAAACAAATTTATGATTTCTCGTTAAATTTCTTCCGAAGATCTCTATAACAATAAGTCTTATAGAATTATATATGAAAAATCGTAAAATAATCGGAATATTTTTTTTTTGAAAAGTTTCAATTAAACGGAATTAGATTATTTATATTTAGGGCGCGAAATTCAAATGTAATTAGGAAAAATAATAATAATAAATTAAGTCGCAATAACAATCGACGTGTATGACGCATTGAATCGATCAATCAAGTGTTATCGGAAAAAAATTAATTGCTTTTTTTCTTCTTTCTTTTTTTCTTTTTTTTCTTTTTTATAGTAAAAAACGAATATATTTAAATTTCGTTGATCTATTATCCCGAAACTAGTCTCGGGAAAAGCTTATTATGTAATGTGTGCAAGCACTGTGCACTAAAACTTACGACGATTGCGTCATAGCATGAAACCAGAAACTCGTACTTCTGGAACGCGCAGAACGCGGTGGCAACGTTTCGAAAATATCTCCTCCATCGGTCTTTCTATCTTCTACCTAACTTTCTTCATTTTTACTTTTTGAATATCTCAGAATAGAGAGCAACATTTTTCGACCATGATTATATTGCGTGTGATATTTAATACGATCTAACAGCGACAATAAAAAATATCTTATATCAATAGGAAAAAGAAAAGAAAAAAAAATAAGAAAAATAGGAAGCAATCGATAAACAAAGATTAGATATCGTTTTTCACTAACAATAAGCGAATGATGATCTCGACGAGTCCTTAAAAGCTTCTTCAGATTAAAGATATATAGCGCGTGAATTGTGCTACAAATAGATCGGACGAATCTTCGATGTATGTATATAAACTGATCGAAGAGGCTTCGACCTATCGTTTAAGCTGATTATTCTTTACACGCGAAACGATATGCTGGTCATTCTCATCAACAAAGACATTCCAGTCTGTTTAAGTATTTCTACGAAGACTTGTTTCACGTTTTACGTCTTAAGGCAGCTTTATGCGTGTCACTTTTAATATCACGAACGATTATCGCGCTAATATTTTCATTTCTTTGACATTTTCTTCTTTTCAATTATCGATTATTTTATTTTATGTCAGTGTCACATTGTATATAAAGATTAGATATATACTATTACGATGAAAGCTGACGCAATAATGAGTTAATTTTTTCATAGAAAAGAAGATATGAATATAAGGAAAACAAAATCTCTTATTTCCTTTTTCGAGAATGCACTCGCTTGTTAATGTGCAAATTTAATTCGCGTTTATTTGATTTTCAAGGTTGTACTAGGCGTGACCGAATAGAAACAATACGATGAATTCTAAAGAATAAGAGAGATCATATCTCGTAATTGTTTTTTTATTTTTATGTCCTATTTCAACCTTGCTCTACTAAAAGTATATAACATTTTCTTTCCGTCGATGTTGCATTTGGTAGGAGAGATCCTCGCGAGGCACCGAGAATTAACTGCAATTGATTCATTGATATGATTTTGTGACAATGAGTTTTAATGGAATTTAGAGACGCCTGTACGTCTTTTCATCCACATATATGTATATATTATCATTTCTTCTCTTCGTTTATAACAATTATCATTTAACTCGTTGTCGCATCGTATTAGAATTTAAAGTTCTATCATTCAATTAACTACTTTTATAGCGTGACTGATCATGTTACCATATATAACTATATTTTAGCGCGCTTAATTCATTCGAAAAAAGTGACGTGTCGTTACGCGTATCGTTAAATTGTTTAACAAATATCGTAATTATTGTCGTCAATGTTCTAAGTATATAAACAATTTCTCTTTTATTTTTTGTTTGTTTAAACTCATGTCCTTGCACAGATAAAATTATCTTTTTTTTTGTCAGTAAACGCTACATTCGATAGAAACATGGTCGTAATATTGACTAGACGCTTAGCCTTCTACCTTTAAAAACGCGGAAAAGTATAGTTCTTGACTCTATTTCTAGTCTATTTCTTGTTAAAACATAAATAAGGAAGAATATATGTATATTTTCTACTAGGTTGCTTTTACGTTGGGTAAATTATCGAACGGAATGATGCGTTGAAACGATCTATAGTAAAAACTTGGCGAATAGATAGTTCCCCGTGTGTATAAAATACGTCTAATGGATGATCAACTTTCTTCCCGAGTTTGTTTAGATACACCGGGGATATAATCTGCATGTGTATAAAATATGTGTATATAAAATGATATCTTTTTTATCTTCCTCCTTACGATCGACTCCGAGTTAAGAAAGTGTTCGTTTATTAATCTGTACCTGAATATCTTATATTAGAAAGATAAATATTACTTAAATTACTTTTGAATCGATGGTTTAATGACATTTCGTGATGAAATTTTAAAAGCGGTAGAAACGTATTCATTTAAAATCTGTCGACTATAACATAATGCATATGTTCGAATAAAGATACGACATTTTATTTTTATATTTTGTAATTTTATATCTATAGAAATTCTAATCGATGATCGATTATATTCATATTTTAATTTATATGATTTAACGTATAAATTGTAAAATAAAAAGAGAAATTTAAAAAAGAATGCCAAGTATTGTCGTTGATTTGATTTCAGTTTACTTAGAGCTTCGTGGGTGTCTTGTCAATTATCTCAATATCATATATTCGTTTTGAACAACACTTTCTTCATATGTGGCCTCCGATAAAGAATTCTCTTTGATGAATGATTGATCAATAAATCAATACGTCACAGTCGATAAATGTACACCTTAACATGTTTTGCTTAAAATATTTTTATGCTAATTATATTATATTATTTATACTAATTATTTATACTAATTATAACATAAATTATAATATATGTTATATATTATAATAGTATAATTATAAATTGTACAAATTATATTTAATTATTAAGAAATATTTACATATATATTTTTAACAATATCAGTTTTATAAACATTTCTTTCCGCTCGAAAAATTGGTGCGAAAAAATATCTTCAAAGTATATATATATATATATATATATCGTAATTTTTTTTTTTATTGGTCTCGTAATCATTGGTCGAGAAAGCGAACGAGATAGTCTCGCAAGTTGTGAATTTTGGCAGTTGGCCATACGAACTATAATGGTTGCGACGTCTATTCGATGACAATAAATATAATAACATATATCTTGTCACGTGCTGCAAAAACGCAAATATACGCACCATTTAATGTTCCCTCTCAATTTTGAAGAAATGTTACCTCGACCAGTCGGTGAAGGGATGCGACACAAAACGGCCACGTTATTTGACGAGTACCTCCGAGTTTCGAGTAATTTATTATAAAAACAATATTATTATTATTATTATTATTATTATTATTATTATTTATTCAGTGATTCTGATTCGGCTATAATTATCAGAGTTATTGTTGGTAATAACGTTCAAACAGATGTTTTATGTGATTGTTTTATATAATTAAACAACACGTGTAAATATATATATATATCACTCGTGACACCTGTTAAGAAAAATGTATTGTGTTCGCCAATTAACATTCCAACGTTTTTTTCGAAGTAATCTTTTGATAAATCTTTGGTTCAAAGGATTCATTCAAT
The DNA here is from genome assembly GCF_010416935.1 of Polistes fuscatus. Taxonomy (NCBI): domain Eukaryota; kingdom Metazoa; phylum Arthropoda; class Insecta; order Hymenoptera; family Vespidae; genus Polistes; species Polistes fuscatus. The sequence goes on from NW_025113140.1 coordinate 3,791,035, forward strand.
AAAGAATAATTACATTATCTTTCGGTTGGTGGTTTGATACACTATGCAAAATACCTAATCTTATTTCAAGACAAAGTAGCATTATACGTTGTAATAGAAATTATGCATGAAGTTTGATCACGTAGCTCATCCGTGGTGACTCTAAACTTAGGAAAGCATCTAGCTGGAACGTAATGTTTTCGCGTTTCATTTAATACGTTATTTTTCGTATAAAGGAATCACTAGTAAAGTTCGGGATTTGAGTGTAATTTTGTTATGTAATCTATTTTCGTTGTATACGTGTACATATACGTGTAGTATATATGTATATGCATTTATAGTAATATCGTATAGACCAATTAGAAAATTCTTTTTCAATATTTTCACGATTTTCATTTCGAATTAACAAAATTTGAAAAATAATAAGAAGAAAATAATAGATCATATTGTGCTTAAACATATGTTATAGAGGTCGGAATTGTTTAGAATTAAAAATAATTGAAAATAAAGATAAAGATAAGAATTGATACTGATGAAAAGTGGAAAGGTAAAATAGAAAATTGTATATTCCAGCTACCGTTGGACATGACCCGCAGACGAACAACGGCAGTCAGGCACAGCAACAACAGCAACAACTTCAATGGTTGGGAAGTCCAGGTGAAACGACGATCGTATCAAGGGCTGCTCGGAGTAACAACAGCAACGGTGGTAGCGGTAGTGGGTGGGAAGGGATTAAATCATCGTCGTTACCGCAACATCAACAACAACAACAATTGCGGAGGCACCAAGAAGAGCAACAAGGCGAATCTGGAGGGTGGGGGGGACGAAGACGGGGGTGGAGGGAGCGGAGGGTTGGAGGGGACGGACCCAGAGGCGAACCACGCTGTTCACCTCAAGAGACGGGTGGGACTCGTCAGTGGGGTGGCTTTAATCGTTGGCACCATGATCGGATCAGGGATATTCGTTTCGCCATCGGGCCTTCTAGTTCGAACTGGCAGCGTCGGAATTAGCTTTTTCGTATGGACGGCCTGTGGGCTTTTGAGCTTGTGCGGTGCACTCGCTTACGCAGAGCTTGGCACGATGAACACCAGCAGCGGCGCCGAATACGCTTATTTCATGGACGCCTTTGGTGCACCACCGGCTTTCCTTTTCTCCTGGGTATCCACCCTGGTATTGAAACCATCGCAAATGGCGATAATCTGCCTCTCCTTCGCCCAATACGTCGTTGAAGCTTTCGTAGCGGACTGCGATCCCCCCGATGAGGTGGTCAAGCTGGTCGCCCTCCTTGCGATCGTTCTCATACTTCTGGTGAATTGTTACAGCGTTAATCTGGCAACCGGAGTACAAAATGCTTTCACCGCAGCGAAACTTATTGCTATACTTGTAGTTATCGTCGGCGGTGCGTACAAGTTGATACAGGGAAACACGCAACACCTGAAAGGAGCCTTAGATACCATGGACGGTAGTAACATCAACTTCGGTAGACTCGCTACCGCTTTTTATACGGGTCTATGGGCCTACGACGGCTGGAATAATTTGAATTACGTTACGGAGGAAATCAAGGACCCATCTAAGAATCTACCGAGGTCTATTATGATCGGGATACCTCTCGTTACGCTTTGTTACGCGCTGATTAATGTTTCTTATTTGGCGGTCATGTCGCCTACTGAAATGATCGAAAGCGAGGCTGTTGCTGTGGTAAGATGCACAACTATTTGTCGCTCTAATACTTTTTTATCATTTTTACTAATTATTTACAAATTTTATTCGTTTTTTCCTTTTGCAGACATTTGGTAATCGGATACTCGGCGTAATGGCATGGCTTATGCCTTTATCGGTTGCTATAAGCACTTTCGGTTCTGCAAACGGAACTCTTTTCGCGGCAGGTAGACTTTGTTTTGCTGCATCTAGAGAAGGACACTTGCTCGATTGCTTGAGTTATGTACATGTGCGCCGTTTTACGCCTGCGCCAGGCCTTATATTTCATTCTATCGTTGCAGGTATAATAACGATACATCATAAAAATCAGTATTACGAATACTAAGAACCAAATACAATTTCGCATATGCTAATCCGATTTGTGCAGGTGCAATGGTCGTTTCTGGAAATATAGATTCCTTAATTGATTTCTTTTCCTTTACCGCTTGGATTTTCTATGGTGGATCGATGTTAGCTTTGTTGGTGATGAGAAGAACTAGACCAAATCATCCAAGACCTTACAAATGTCCTTTGATTATACCCGCACTTGTACTTGTAATCTCTGCGTACCTGATAGTGGCTCCCATTATCGACAAGCCTCAAATCGAGTACTTATATGCAACCGGATTTATTTTCGCAGGCATGTTTGTTTATCTTCCCTTCGTGAAATATGGATATGTGCCGAAATTTATGGGTAAGTTAATCATTTTTTTATAACTGTATTTTTATTTATCTATCCTATAAGATGAAATATTTTTGCATATACATATTGACAAATAAATAATAATATTTTTATTGTTAAATTAAAATTATCCTATTTATTATTATTTATTATTTCAGAAGGAATAAATGCTTTTCTTCAAATGTTACTAGAGGTGGCACCGACCGCAGCTGCTTTCGATTGATTCCAATATAAAACATCGAAAATGGTTTTTTAAAGATCTTATCATTCCACTATGGCATATTTAAAATGTACATGTGAGAATATATTTTTAATGTAACTACAGAAAACAAAAATACCGTTTTATCGATGATCGAAGTTTACTTGGGTTTATCCAAGAACATACATAAAAATATTATTTTATTACTCGTTATTCTTCTTACATAATATACAATATATAGAGGACGTTGTTAGGCATAGTTGATTGATGTTGTAATGACAACGATGAGTTAACAAAAGATATTTTAAATGTTTATGGTTATAAATCTATTTCTTATTTTTAACAAGTGCATCTTTGTGCACTTTTCCATACATTCCTAAAATACCCGAATTTTTCTTTAACTTGTTCCTGCTTTTATGTTTTATCAAACTTTTATTAAGTCCTGATATCGGTTCTTTGTTTTTACGTTTAGCTTCTTTTTTCCTTTTATCTTTCAAAACTTTATAATTTAAACTTGGATTTTTGGGAGGTTTTGCACCCAATTTTATAGCCAGTTCAACTTTAGCTTCTTTAGCCTTTGAACTTTTAAAACCAGATATACCAAACTTGATGACATCGTACCTAGCTCTCTTCATTTCTAATTCTTGTTGCTTTTTACGATCTAACTGTGAATTAGCTTTTTTATCAGATAACTTGTCATCATTGCCAATCTTTACGTTTACTTTATCTTGTTCATTAATATCGTTCGACGATTTCGATGCTTTCTTTTTGGGAGCTGAATAAGTAACCGAGACAAACTCTTCAACTGCATTTTTTATTTGTCTCGAAGCTCTGGTTTGTATAAAATCTTCCATTATGATTTATTTATAAGATTTCTTAAAACGAAAAATATAGGTTAAGAACGTATACCGTGTTTATTAATAGCACATTTAACTTTTAGGTTATATAATTATAAACGAGTATTAACCTTTTATTTTATCGTAAAAGATAATTAATACCTTTTTCTAACTTAAAAGAAACATTATTTTATTTTAATTCCTATTCAAAAACAGGAATTTCATACACAATACGATCACCACGTTGATGTTAAAAAATCAACTAAAGCATGTCGCGCCACGTGATGGTGTTAACTAACACCTAGCGATCGAACTTTGTACTAAAATTTGAAACATCAACGCCACCAACCATTAAAAATGCAATTACATTAAGATAATTTAAATAAAATCTAAGAAATAAACATTAATTATTACTAGATATATACATTGTTATACATTGTATATACATTGTTTTTCTTATTTTAACACTGAGATCCGGCACGTGTAATCGAGATTTTTTCGTATTATTCTGAAATTCAGAAATTGGACCCATTTGAGTGGACTATAATCGAACGGATACTGGCATAATGTCATCGGCTATTGATGATCGATTTGCAGACGACACTATTTTAGTGTCTTCTCAACTGCATAGTATTATTGTTTATAATTATATTATAAAGTCATAATTGCTCTTTTTAAGGCTTTCTCCTTATTTTTTCTAATTTTATTTCTATGTTCCTTCTTTGCAGTTGCATCTTTAAAGAATTGCACACCTTCTTTTTCTTCTAGTTGACGTTTTACTTGCAACATGCAATGTAAATTAAATCCAACAGTATCCTGAAAATATATTATCTTTGTTTTGATCACCATTTAATATTTTCATAATTATGTACAAAAAATATATTATTACCCTTAACGTAGATATCTTTTCAAAAATAATTGGTTTTATAGTTTCTAATGTCAATAAAAGATTTTGGTTGGACGTGATGGGTCCATGATGAGCTTGTATTAAAAAAACAGTCAATTTAGTTAATAATTCTGTGTGAAAATTGCTTTTCAATAATCTTGGAATCATTTGTAAAATTTCACAGGCAGTAGCAAATGGAAGTAGCAATAAAGTTTCTTCTAGATCACTAAAATAAATATTTTGATTTAATAGATCGCTATTAAAATTAATTCTATTAAGCAATCACAATCTTACCTTGCTCTAACGCGTTTTATAATTTCTAAGAATAAGTCTTCACTTGTTTTACAATTATAAGCTTGCATCAATGGTGGTAATTCTACTACATTAGAATCTTTAGCTCTAGATAATACTTCATCATAAGCTTTTACCACTTCTAAGCATTCTAATATTAATTCTGCCTATATAAAAAAATGAATAATTTACAATATAATAACAATCCAAATGATAGACTATCTTTTCAAGATATAATTAATCCTTCCGTACCCCTTTCTCGCTGTTCACGGTTTTTCTTGAAGGTAATATTTGGGATTTTTGTCCTTGTACAGCAGACATTTCTCCAGTAATTAATTCATTCTCTGCGCGTTCTCTTTCTTCTTCCTCTTCATCTTCTAGTACTAAAGGTTCAGCAGTTTTTTCATATAATCTCACTACTTTATCTGATCCACAAGATACAACATAAGCACCATTTGGTGATACTGCACAATTCCAAGCTTCACCAGCGTGTCCCTATTAAAAAATATTTATATATATATATATGTATATAAGTTTTGTTATAATTTATTTGTTATATTTATTTTCTAATTTATGTATATGAACTTTGATTATTTATGAAATATATTACTTGTAAAGTCGCGATTTTTTTATATATGTCAGCATCCCATTGTTTAACTTTACCATCTTTTCCACAAGTAAAAAAATAATGAGTATTGGGAACGAATGCGAGTCCTGTCACGGAATTATCGTGTACAAATATTGATTTATGACAATTTCCATGATCCAAACCCCAAATTTTAACGTTACGATCAGAAGAACCTGTTGCTATAAGAGTAGAATCGCTGGATATATCCATGCATAAAACTGGTTGGCTATGACCATAAAGTGATATGAAAAACTGGAATCAATTATGTAAATATATTATCTTATTAAATATTAGTGTCATTAATATTTTCGTTATTAATTACCCTAAATGTATCCAGAAAGAATATTTTTACAGTAAGATCCAATAAAGACACTGCAAGAAATTGATTATTCTGACTTATCCTTACACACAATATACAATCCTCTAGTTTAAGAGTTCTTGCATGTGTCACAGATAAAATTTGAGCACCTGTTGCACTATCAAAATCATCCATAATAAAAAAATTCCAAAAATTTACAATTTTATCATCACCGCCACTTACAACTCCTTTCTATATATAAAATTAATATTTAATTGAATTATCTTTACAAGAAAATATAAATGGTCTTTTGTTATTATTATTATTATTATAATTTACCAGATCCGGGCATAAAATAACACTCCTAAGAGACGCCTCATGCGCTGGTACACTTTCTAAAATTTCACCTGATGCCATATCAACGATAAGCATTGGACCAAATTTTAATCCTACTATCAAATATCGGTCACCAGGTACAAAAGTTGCTGTTAAAGCTGGTCCACATTCTATAGTACGTACACAAGCTAAAGAAGATCTATAAATATATGCAATAAATAAATTTATTTAAAATTAAAGTATGCATAAAATAATACTATATATAAAAAATAGTACCTATTCCACAATTTAATAGAATCACCACTTGCTGTGGCGAAGGCTAGATTATCAGAACTGAAACATACAACTTTAACATCTGTGTGATGTCCATGAGCTTTTATAGAACGTAAACATTTTACTTCTGCTTCTTTTTCTTCTATTAGTAAAGAATATAAATCAAGAGAGTTATTATCGACTCCAATGCAAATCTACAACAAACATATGATATAATTAGTAATTTTTTATAATAATAAAAGAGAGTAGAGAAAGCCTATATAAAATATTAAATTATTATATAATATTAATTATAAAACTAACCCTTAGTTCTCCTCCTTTACCCATAACCATATCTAATCCTTTAACTTTATGAGATACTTTGATTTGGGGTAAGCGTTTGATTTCATCCCTTAAAGTTACTGCATTAAGAAATTGAGTATTTGTGTCATCTGTATTTCTGCAGAAATATAAATGATTTTTATTATTTTTAATTTAATAAACCTATTAATATGTTTATTTGTCAATTTTCATAAACATACTCAGATGCCTTCTTTATTTTTCTTTTCAGTCTTTTTGACATATTTTCTTTTACTTTATTTTCTTGTAAGAAATGAAATAATTCTACTATATTGTTTATTCCGTAACAAGCAAGTATTGTTTCCGATGGATCAACTTCAAGAGAAACAACTCTTCCTCTAGAACTTCTTAAAATACTTCCAATACAACTACATCTTAAAGGATGTTTTTGCTATAAAGTTTTTAATAAAAATGTTAAATTACATATTCATATAGAAATTCATTTTTACACAAAAAATGTACTTAGACATACCATATCTGTGGTTTCGTCTTCATTGATATTCAAAGCATCTAAATTAATATCACATTCAGTTATTTCTTTATCAATGAAAAACAATTTCCATAGACGTAATTCATTATCACGACATCCAGTAATTAAATATTGATTATTTTTTGTTAATGCAAGACTCCAGACCTAAATGGTGATAATAAAAAAAATATTTATATATATTTATTACCAATATTACAAAAAAAATTTAATCAATATATATATACCTCTGATCCATGACCTACGAGAGTTCGAAAGTTATGTTCTGTATCTAAATCCCAAAATTTTACTAAAGTGTCTTTGCTGCTACTAATAACTATATTTTGTTTAGACATAAAAATAACTTTAGTCACGATATCTTTATGTCCTTTCAACCGACATATTCCTGTCTCTGCTACTACATCCCAGATAATTATGTCTGTATCCTGAAAAAGAGAAAAAATATATTAAAGAATATCAATATCCACGAAATAGATATAATATATTATTTTCTTCTCTAATGTTACCTTGGATCCGGATGCTAATCTATGGCCTAAAGTATCATATGATAAAGTTGTTATTTCAGAACGATGTCCAACAAATATACTAACATCCTGTCCAGATTTAAGATCAAATATTTTAATAACCCCATCCTCATAACCAGCAGCAATATATTGCTTGTTTGGCGAACCAGCTAAACGTGTGACTATTGTTTTTTCTCCGGTTAAAACTTGTACTTTCTCGTTTACTTTTAAATCCCAAATAATAATATGTTCGCATGCTCCTGTTGCTACGAATCTACCTTCTTGTCCTTCTAATTCCACAAAAATCACGTTGCACCGGGAACTTGCTATTATATTTACGTTACCGGATGGAACATATCTTAGATATTGTTTTGTCAAGCCCATTTTCACATTCATTTTGACTGTTTTAAGTATAAATACTGATTATTTATCAATTTATAATTTATATGCGTATAAATAAGAAATGCAACAAGTGCTGATTTATTAATTCGTGTTTGTAATAAGTTTTAACTTTTGAGGTTATGCACATACCAATAACTCTATATAAATGACACTTACAACCATCTATAGGAGAATATATTGGAACTAACTAACTAACTGCAGGTTTACCAACTTTACTTTTATTTTTTTCAAAGTGCGCATGCGCGTAACATATAACCTCTTCATGACGTTTTTTGATTTTTAATTAATAAGTAATTAAATAATTAATTAATAAAGTTAAAAGTTATGTATTTTAAATAAACATTTTGTTAGCACTTTAGCACACTTATTCATTTTTTTCTGCTGTGGCCAACCACGTTGCTTTACTGAGAAAAAAATTTTCAAATATTTAATTATCAATAACTAATTAAATAATAAATAAAATTTTTTAAAACATATGGATTTCGAATTAGCAAATAGCTAGCAATTAAATGTATATCTTCATTTTTCTTAGTTCTGGTGGTCGTATGTCAACTTTTTTACGCTTATATTTACATAGATTATATGGATATAGTTATGTAGATTATAGATTTTGAAATAAATAATTAAATTAAAACGAACAATATATAATAATTAAAATATATAAAATATGTAGAGTATGCGAGTTGATCCAACTGTAAATTGCATCTAGCTAAAAATTAGCTACAATTTTGAGCTAATAGATAATGGCATAAGAAAGATAATGATATACTAATTGTAAGATGGTGAAAATAAGATTTCTGTTTCATATAGACATAAACAATTTTTATGATACACTCATTTAAGATAAATTATTGATTAATACAAATTGATATATTAGTACATTTTTAATAATAATATTATATAGCATTAAATAATTTATATCAAGGAATAAAAAGGCAAAAAGAATAACAAATAGATTTCTACTTAAACTTTTTTATTTATTATAAATGGATTGTAAAAAGTACATAATGTTTATGTGTATCCGTACACCATTGACAAACTTTTTGCAGAATTATAGATTAATATTAACGCAGATATATGATAAAAAGCATTGATAATAATTAAATGATCTGGATAAATAATATTGAACAAAAGGCACTGGCAAGAATAATTTGTTTTTAATTATTTACAATATATATTTTAACAAACATTTATTATAAAGCAGTATCTAATTTATATTTTAATCAACATATTTTTGGATGCATGATATGTGTCGCTTAAGATTAAAAATTATATAATTTATTGTTCAATTCATCAATAACATTTAGAAATTAATAAAAATTTTATGAAGGCCAAAAGACAACAATAGTATCTTTTTCACATATTCATTTAAAATTCTTTGACACACACATTCGTAAATATTTTAATGTTTAATTTGGAAGCTCAATATATTTACATAAATTAACAAAGCTTGAAAATTGAAAATCATAATTTATATTAAATTATATAATATTTACATTCTATAAAATATTATTACTAATAAGTCTTGTACAGTCATTTCTAGTTTGGTAGATCAGTGATAATACTGTTCCAACTGAAATGGATTAAAATACTCTTTAATGTAAGCAAAACATAAGAAAACAGTCTGATAACTATTTTTTAAAATGGCGTGAGAAGTATGGAAAAAGCACATTTATTCCAGTTATTATTTGTCTACAATAGTTTTTAATTTATTTGGTCAGTAAAAAGTAATATAGAGAATATATGTTTATCCACTATTTTGTGGACGTGATTCAAATATTTGGTCTCCAATATGTACAGGCTGAGCTAGTGTATTTTGAAACCACATCATCCAGTTACTAAGATAATGACCTCCTATTTGATTATCTGGATTGTTTTTTATCTGTGCATTGTTTAACTCTTCAAAATTACGAACAGTTTGAAGTTCTGTAAAACCGCTGTTTACCGAATGATTTCCATGCATTCTTACCTCTCTTTTTCTAAGAGCATCTTTTACTAACCTTCGTCTACGCTCCTCTTCAGTTTCTACTGCAGATCTTGTGAATCTTATTTCTCGAGCTCTTAAAGCATCTTTGCGTAGTCTTTCCTTCCTTTCTTCCTCTGTCTCCTTTGCATATTGATTTAATCTAGCCTCTCTTCTTTTGGCTGATTCTCTGTTTAATCTTTCTCTGCGTTGTTCTGGGGATTCACTGGCATATAAAGAGAGACGCTTAATTCTTCTTCTTTCTGCCTCTCTGTCTAATCGTTTTCTTCTATCATCCGGTGTTTCGTTATACAATCTATATTGCCTTTTTCTTGCTGCCTCAGCATCAAGCCGTTTTCTTCTTTGTTCTGGAGTTTCGTAATACATTCTCATTTCTCGTCTTTTGGCAGCTTCTCTTGCAAGTCTTTGTATTCTTTGCTCCTCACTTTCATTTTCATATAACTTTCTTCGTTTTTCTCTCATGCATTCAGCTTTTTTCCTTAATCTTTCTTCGTAATCATTTATTGTCGATGACTTTAATTTTGTTCTTTTCTTGCTTGTATTGTATTTCTTAGTTTCTTCTTTTGTCAAACTACCACTGTGGTCTAATGTTTGATCCTTACAAATAGCTATCGGTGTTATTGTAGCTTCGATGTCAGTGGGAATTTGTACTTCTTGTTTATCGTTCTTTAAAACTTTTAATCGTAGATTTGCATCACTGTTTACATCACATAACCATTCTGTCATATAAATTCCATCGGAATTAGATTTATGTCCTGATTGTTTATTTTCTTTTTTTATATCTAGACTCAAGCTTTCTAAAAATTGATTAGACGTAGCAACGGTCGAGATATTATAATTTGTTTCTGTATCTTCCGATTGGGATTCAAAAACTTCAGAAGGCTGGTTAATCTGCTTTTTAATTTGATCATTTGTAGCATCAGAATCTAATGTATCCAGACAAATAGAGTCTGTTAGAATGCTACCAATATTACAAGCTTCGCTAGATTGCATAGCATCTGTATTAGAATTGGGAGATTCTATATTTTTCCTATCTTCCCAGTTATTATCATTATCTATATTAAACTCTCTTCGTTTATAATCTTTCTCGTAACATTTGCTTTCTTTTATTTCAATAGAACAAAAATGCTGTGCTGCAGCAATAATTTCAACATCATTAAAGTCTGTTTCGCATTCATCATTCTCTTCCTTGACATATACAGAAATAAAGTCAATGGGACGATTTGTTATCTGTACATCTGTTTCACTAATTTCCATATCCTAAATAAATACAAAAATGTAACTTAACTAATATTAAAAATAAATAAGCTCTAATTATATATATATGTATATATATACATCTTTATGTGTAAGACTTTAGAATATTAGAAATCAAGTATTTCATCCTTATAAATACAATGGAAAATTATATAAAATGAATTACAACAAGACTATATAATATAATTTTATATAAAATGAAATTAATATATACATATTTTATTGGATACAAAAGATAATGCGTTACCTGCTTATCGTCTGCTTGTAAAAGCTGATTTCAGGATAATATCGGGGTTAGTATGGATAGGTTCATTTTTATAGTTTGTAACAGTATTTATAGCATTTTAAATCTTTCAATTTTACCTCCTGTACATCCTAATGCTAATCGCATTGTGTGAATATGGTTCTTTATCGCATTCACATTTAATCAATAAATATTAGTCCGAATTCATTTGTACTCCTTAAGCACATACAAGCAGTACTTCATTTTGAAAATGGTAGGCGTATCATCGTGTCTGTTATGTTTTTACGAACTTGTATGTAGTTATAATAACGTGTATAGTTGCAGTGTTAGCATAGTAAAATCGCAAGTTAAGTTTAAATATTTCGTCTAATGCATGATTTTAAAAATCTAATTTTTTATGTTTTACCCCCGAAAATGGTGAACTTTTCAATACGTTAATCGTATTTATGCCTCAATATATGAAATAATTAATGACGTAACGCGATCGTAACAATAAACGTTTCAATAGAAAGCACTTGAACAGTTTTTAGAAGTCGGAGTATATCACATTTTTAATAAAAGTTTTGTGTGTGTAGGTAATCCAGCTTGCAGGTATCTATTAATCGATTATTGGATTTTCAGTGTCATCTAGTGGAGAAATATATGAATTAATGTTAGAAGCGACTGTCGATATTTGTATCGCAACATTTTTTTTTATTAATTTTTTATATTTTACCTATATAAATACGTATATATAAGCTAAATGGTTTACAATTATTTAGTATTTACTACTCAAGAAAACACATGTAGATGTATGATTTAATTCTTATGTATTATATTATATATCGTGCATAATGTGCATGTAAGTGTACTTACTTTTTTATACATGCGTATGCGAACGTTACTTATTGAAAATGCGCTAATACAATTAGTTTAGGTACTTTCCCATTAGATGGCGAAATATTCGATTATCGAAATATGCAAGTATTTATTTCAAACTGTATCTAATTGTAAGTTCGCGCATTTTAGACATATTTTAAGTTTAAATTGGTTTAATTGTAGTGTTAAATAAATATAAGTTATTTACATTGAATCTCGATTTAATAATTGATTGCATATGTAAGTACACTTCATATACTTTACATGAAACTATATGTATACCAAATTTTATATCTACTAATTAAAACTTTTCTAGGTTCATAACAGTTAACATCGCGATAAACCAGATAGAAAGAAAGTTAAATTTAAGAAGGATTCTGAAAAAAGATTTGAGATTACTCTAAAGGTTGGTTATTAATTTAATATTTAAGAATTACTTTTTTTTCTGTCTTTCTCGTATTATACGAGGAATCGCGTTTTTTAAAACTGTAGTCGTTATATATCTTTGATGTGTTATAAGAATTAACATTGTAAGACTTAACTTGCATTACACAGGAATCTACTGTGCCTGATCAGAATTCATCATTCTTCATCATCATTCATCAGAGTTCATCTAATGTATAATTTTTAGGTAAAGCGACTTTTGGGGATAAAGCGTATATCAAAAGATAAGAATGTATATTGATAATGCGAAAAGTGTGAATCTTTTCGTTATATCTAAAGCAGTTCAGTGTGAAGGATTTCACGAGTTGAAGTCCCACGAAAAATAATGGAAAGAATCCGGATCGTCGCGGAGGCACGACTTGATGTATGATAGCTTCAGAAATGGCTGTCGGCGCGAGACCACGTTCCGATAAATCTCCCGGTTTTTTTTAAACTTGTGGACGGTCTTGTCGTTCACGTATAAACGTATCGTTTTAATAAATATTTATAACGAGATATGGGGAAGGGACGGGGACCAATTGGAACCGAAGTTTTACTACTACTACTGGTGATGGTAGTGTAGCGTAAACGTTGTTGTCGTTGTTGATCGGAATCATCACCACTAGTGATCCACCATCGATGAACTCCAACTCCCATGAACTGAAAGTTTCTCCTCCAACGATAATAAAGATATCCATTATATATCCGGTCGGAGTTTGCCCAAGCGAACGTTTTCTTATATATCGATCTTCGTGTTTTCGTTTCTTTCCTTCTTGTCCTTCAACGATCACTCTCCCTTTAACCATCTAGTGAATACGAAACGGTTGGTGATCTTTGTCTTCGAAACTCGCGCCGTTGCGATTGATTGTTTTTTATTTTTCTTTTTTTTTCATTTTTTCGTCAATATACTCTTTCTTTTCCAAGATGATCAGTTTATTCTCTCTATGATTGACGCGATCATCGATACGTAATTCTTCTTCTTAGGTACCTTTTTTTCTACTTCGTTCAGAGATCCAAGAATCCGTTGGAAATGTAATTCAATGTAAATTGAAGACGTAAGTAATTGGTATTGAGCATATACGTGGCGTAAATACACGTCTATACGACTATTTCGAAAAAGTTATTTGACGAAAGAGGTGTAATAAATTGTACGTCTCGATGCCATAATAATTCTTTTTTATAAACGTTATTTTCAGAGAGACAGGAATTTCAGACATGCAATAATTATTTTACCAATGGTAGTACGTTTACTCCTCAAAGGAATTTCGTTAATTTAATAGAGAGGAGCAAGCAGAAAGACGTGTCATAAGAAGGATATATGTGTTATATACTGTAAGAGTTTAACATGGAAACGACTGTCGACATACAATCCGATTTGGTTCGCGAACTCTCGACGAGGTATCATTGATGTCGATTACGATGCAGTCGATCGCCTCACCGAGAATGTTTTCTTATGCTGGGTGTCCCCGGACGACGAGGTCCATCCCCCTTTATTGGATTTAGTCTCTTAATGATTTTGTCAAGCCACAGAGGGAGAAAAGAACCTGCCAACGTTCTCTCGTACCTGGTTCTGCGTTCGGATTTGGCGCTATGACCGTCGTTGACTTAGTTGGCGCGGGAATCCTCGTAAATTATGAACATCTGCGCGACGCAATGAATCACCGCCGATACGTTTCATTTCTCATCTTCTTTCAGTAGATAATAGGAATCTTGTGAAAGGGGTAAACACGAGTAGCGATATCGAACAAGATTTTATACATACGTTATTGTATATAGTTTTGTAGTGTGCATATATTAAAATTGTATTAAAGAGATTAGAAGGAAAACTCTTTAGGAGTTTTCAAATGAATGTGAATCTTTTAAATGGGGGAAGCTAGTTTACTGAAAGTACTAATATTTTAAATAGTATCTATAAATAAGTAAATATCTAAATTAATTGTTCTCACGCTTTATACGATTAGAATAGGGATTCCAAATATATATTCTTCAATAAGAAAATATAAATGAGATGCATCTCGAGTTTAAATTTACTTACGTTATCTTCAAAATACAATAACATGACTAGTTAACTCATTATCTTAATTAAAAGGATTAGAAGTTTTTAATATACAATGATACAGTTTTCTCGGCATTATATAATACAATAGCGTGATAAATTGAAATATATCGCAAATAAGATTTTCACTCTTTTTTCGCATTCGAATGAAATTCTAATAGTTCCAAGAAGGACCATCTTCGATCATACATCATTAATTATCGACACGATGCATAACGATTTACCTTTTTCTCGATCCACGGACTGCCGAAAGCGTACGTTCGGGCAACGAGTGGTGTGGGACTCTGACCACTCTTTGACCGACGTCAACTCTAAATGGAAATGTCTTAATTATCAGAGCACGTAGTAGCCGTGCGCGCGCGCCACGAGCAAAAACAAACCCCGTCGTTCGTCGTCCCGGTTCGCGATTATCGAACATCGACCGCAATGCGCCGTAACACGGGAGAAACGGAGAAAGAGAACGAATGGACAAACGATCATCTTTAAATCGGATCTTGCTTTCGCATTCTCTTACTCCGAATTTGGGTTCCTTGAAATAATACTTAAAAAAAAAAAGATCGAACGATTTTGTAAATTTAGTTTGTCCAAATGAATAAATGTTTTAAAATATTTAGGACATCATATGAGGTTATTATTCCTGTGATTCTTTATAGATTATTATTTCAGTAATAGGATTATGAAATATAATTGTTATTTAAAATAATGAAAGACAATTTTTGTTTATTTTACTTTGATAACTCGAGCGAGTTTATAAATTATCATAAACGCAATATGTTATTTTTTATTTTATATAAAACAATATGGAAAGAAATTTAGAAATATATTTTGTATTATTTTGCGTGTATTAACAATAGGAGATTGATACTCTTTCAAGCATCTATCATTAAAGTATACTATTTACAATGCTTTAAAAACTCAATGTTAACTGTTACGAATTTTATCATTATAATTAGACTACAGAAGTCGTTGTTTAATGAAAGTAATTCAGATTTTAAGTAATCTTCGAAGACAGTAAAAATGTCGAGGTCTCTTATGCGTTTTTGTCTCTGACTTATAAGTCGCGTGCACGTCGTGACATCGGCTCATCTGAATTTCTAACAACGCTAATCTCGGTAGTTGGTAAAATTCAGTGATTAGGAGAAGGCACCTAGCGTGAGCCAAAAGTGAGATTGAATAGAACGCGGGACAGGAGAAATACTGTCGTGCCGTTGAAAAGAATTTCAAGAAAAGAAGTGTCGGACCTGATCGTCGCACGTCCTCACTTTTTGTTTTCCGCTTAAATTATTTACTTCCTTTTTCGAGACGAGCTCTCAGCACGTTTTCTTTTATACAGTTTGCTCTTTCTCACTGGGGCACAATACCCATGATATTAGAAGGTAATAACAGCGGGTTTCTTCGTCACGATGAAGTTCTCTCTCTTCTATGTTTGCTACACCCTATTTTCGTTTCTTCAACTTTGATCGCACATTGTTCTTCTTTTTCCCCTTCCCTCTTCCTCTCTTCTTAGTTGATTCCTTCTTTTTACCCCTTTTCGAGCGTCTGGACTGCGGTTTCGGCCTATTCTTCTTCTTCTGTTACTGTTTAATAAACTCTACCACGGTTGTTCAACCGATAATTTTCAATACGCACGAGCGCCGAATTTCTATAATTTTCGGTTTCTCTACATGTGTATACCTATATTCTATTTAATTTAACGCCAGTGATACATAAATGTGAGCCATTATTATTATCTTTATTCATTATGAATTGGTGTATTGTTGACAAAATGTTGAAGAAAATTATAGGTTTAAATATAATATCTTTTTTGCGAAAATGGAAGAATTGAGAAGATTAAATTTTTCAACAATTGATTACGATTAATTATGCAAATCTTATGATAAATATTTATTTTATCTTTAAACGTGAATGAAAAATGTTTTACGAACTGATCATCGGTTTAGGTATGATTTTTGATTGTAAAACTTGAACATGTTTGTGTCTAGTCTTAATTTATCCTACTTCTATTTCAAATGCAAGCAATCGAAGTGCTTACGACGAGAAAGACGTGTTAGAGAAAGGATGATTATTTGTTTCGGGTGTGATCACATAACTCGAAATACCTTCTCGAAGATTCCACGCGAACCTAAGGTAGACATACATACATACCTACCGTTCTCCAAATTATGTGGTCAAGCCAACAACGCTATATTGTAGCAACAGAATCGTGTCTCCTTATACTCTTCTTTTTCACTGGCAATATTATACCAAGGATACTTCAATGATCTTCAACCAATTTCTTCTTTTTTTTCAATTCTTTCAGTTCTTTTTTCTCAATTTATATAGATAAATTTATTATATTATATATATTTATACACATATACACACACACATACACACATATATGGTATATATATACGTATAAATATGTAGGGTACTAATTTTGAAGATTTTTTCTATTATCTTATACACTTTTAACGACACATACAATATCGTAGCTGAAATCAAAGTGGTAATTAGGCGAACGCGTCGCTACATTTCAATTTCTCACCCTAGCATCGATGACGATGCAAAAAGGCACGAGCCACACGAGCGTCGATGTACGAGACACGAGAAGAGGAGATCCGGTTCGAGTATCGAGAGAAAAAGAAAGAGAATGATAAACGAAGAAGGAAATAAAGAAAGAGAGAGAGAGAGAGGGAGGGAGGGGGAGAGAGAGCAAAAGTGAAAGAAACATTTTTCTTCGATAAGAGTTCTAAAGCTTATCGTCAATATTCCTTAGCTGTTAACTTTTCCGAATGGTTTTGGAATTTTAATTGCTCGTTAAAAAGGACGACCTTCATTTTTTCCTACTTCCCATCGAATGAGATTTTCCCGTCGAATAACGCCAAGGTTATTCCAATAGCGGAGCATATACCCTTTCTTTCTCTTTCTAACATGCATGATGTGCACACTAACACGTATAAATACACATACGTAGAATGCATCCTATCGTGGAATCCGCGAGTGGCGCTGACCGGCCTCCGCAAGAAGATAATACGCCCTCCGAACATTTCAGATTCCAACCGTACCGAAGAATAAGATTCCCTCTTCGCGGCTGCCTTTCCCTCTCTCTTTTTATCTCACTCACTCACTTTCGTTCCCCGTTTACTTTATCTCTCTTTCTCTTTTCTTCCTTTCCTCGCAGCCCTTGGGTTCCTTCACTTGAGGGATAATTATGTTCGAGACCCTTATTCGATCCTCTCCGTAAACGTATCGAATTCTCCGTTTTATCGTCCCTTCTACCCTCTTCTTTCTCCTTCTCCTCCTCCTCCTCCTTCTTCCCTCTCCCTCCCTCTCCCCCTATCCCACCCTTTCCTCTTTCTTTCTCTCTTATCTCTTTTTCTTTTGCTTACTCGTTCTAATCACACCAACATCGACTTTACTTTTCTGCGAATTATCTTTTTCATACGGGATTACTTCTCAATAAGAACATTCTGACAGAACTTAGTAAAATATATATGGGTCTTTTTTACTATCTTATTGATAATATTGAACTGTAGTAACATATATTAGTCGAATTTTGTCTAATTTATTATACTACAACTATACGTAGATACGTTATTTCGTCCGAATAAAATAAGAAAACAAAAACGTGACACGAATTTATATTACAACCCTAATAGAGAACAATAATTGTTATAAATGATATTTGTAAAATAATATTTATATAAATTATAAGTTACTATTTGATGTAATGTGTATTATCATTTATTAGAAAATTATTCGAAATAAATACGTGTATCGTCAAAATAATATTTCTATTTGAAATATTATATATATATATTTGGCTCGGCAATCCGATCGGGTTTTTTTTTTCAATTCCTTTGGGAAAGGGGTGGTGGTATAGGCCACTCGACAATTACATCGGAGAACAATTACAGGTTGGCACGTCCACGCAGTGCCATCCTCGCTTTTTCTTGCACTGAGATTCCGAGCGAACGAACGAACGAACGAACGAACGTGCAGAAGAGAACTCTTTTTGAGAACACAACGATTCGAGTTCTACGTTCCAGGGAACGTTTATCAAAAATCAGAAGAAGAGTCCGTCCATCCGTCCGTCAGTCCGTCAGTCCGTTTTGGTTACATCAAATAAAAATTTGCTTGTTAAACCGTTAGTTACGATTATTCTTGGAATAGTAATACATTTTACGAACGCAAGAAAGAAAAACATCAAGAGAAAGACATCGAGAAATGCGTGTCCAGTGAATAGAAAAAGAATGAAATAAAGAAGAGACAAAAAGGGATAAAGAGGATCCGGTAAATGCAGTCTTGCCATGAGATTGCGTTGACGTAGTTATAATTCGATGGGAAACAGCAATAAAGAAATGATTACGGCGCGTAATCGGCCATCATTTTCCCGGAAAGATGAAATTCCAGTGCGTGAACTATTTCTTGTGATATTTTGTATTTATCTACGATTTGTGACACGATTAAACGAATAAATTCACAATTATTTATTAACAAACGCGTTAGATTCTACATTAATCAATATACGATGACTTCCATTAAGAGATTTCTTACTTTTATTCGAATAAAACAACTTGAAACAACTTGGCGCGAAAATGAGAGTGCAATGAAACCTCGAGCTTTAATGGCGGAGCCAGCGATTTGCTTAAAAAGAAAAGGAAACAAAAAAAAAATAAAAAAAAGATTAAAGGAATAAAAAGAAAAAGAAGTAGAAGAAGAAGAACAACAACAACACGTACACAAAAAGTAATCTCCCCCAAAAAAAGAAGTTAAACAAACCATACACTATTTCGCAAACAACAAATCAAGTCGACACCTTACGGCGGCCCGGTAATCAGCTAATTCCCGATAACAACTTAATTCGGGCCTCCGTGGGCCCGATCAAACAAAGTATAACCACTTAATTCACCTAATAAGCGGTGTTGCAAGCGAGGGATACGGCAATCCACTATGGTGGTGCGAAACTCCTGACATGGCTTTACAAATACGTTGGCGTAGCTGTCTCGTAGTATATATGTATATATATCTGTCTATATCGATCATACTCGATCGATTCCTACGGTCATTAGAGGGTAATGATCATTACCGTACACGGCATATGCGCCCTATCGAAACAACTAAATTCGTGTTATTTTGCTTCTACATATGTCTTCTAAAGTCGTTTTGCAATAATCGAGTATTATCATTATTTTTCTTCAAACGAATTCTAACGCGAATAGTCAATATTTACCCAAAGAGTACTATACGTTATTTCTTATATTTCAAATTATAATTATTGTTTATAATAAATATCAATTTATTTTCCGTAGTTCCGAAAATTTCTAAAATCGGGTGTTGGAAAAATCGAACGAAATTCATAAGAACCTTATACCGATTCCGTAGACTCCAGAAGAGAGTAGTAACGAGTCGAGATGGTTGTGCATCGTTCGCGGTGCCACTTCAAAGCGGGAATCCCGCGCAATCAGTCCCTCCTATCCTCTGCTACTCGCTTGAAAAACCGAGCGAGGTGCCGCGTCTCCTCTTCACTCTGTTTCTCTCTCTCTTTCTCTCTTTTCTCTCATTCTCTCTCTCACACACACACACACACTCTGCTACCTTTCGCAGCCACCGTTACAACCTTCTTGCTTTGCCTTTTCCCTTTGAGATCAGCGAGTACTTTCACAACTCTAGCACCTATCTTCCTCTCTCTCTCTCTCTCTCTCTTTCTCTCTGTCTCTGTCTCCCTCTTTATCTTTCGTTGACCTTTCCTTCGTGGTTTCGTATCATCATCGGACTCGTCGATTGATTTTCTAATCGTTTTAAATCGTTTTAAATGAAAATGTTAGCAATCATTAGTATTTAATTTACTTATACCTCTTCTTTTTTTTTTATCTATCATTAATTTGTTTCCCATTTGAAACATTGAGAGAGATGATACTTCGCGTAGTTCAAACTTACGTTCAGTTCAAATTTATCTTATCGAGTAGTACCAATAGTTAATTTTCACATTTGTATACATGTACCTATCAATCGAAGATCTGTTTCATAAAATCAATCCAACAGATAACTATCGATCTTTCTTTTTCATCATTTGTCTATCTCTCTCTCTCTCTCTCTCTCTCACGTCAAATTTAAACGTTTCTTATCTAACTGCAAATTTCGCTTCGTGATTTTACTGAATGACGACCAACTTCCTGACGAAAATATTTTCTTAATAGTGAGTGCTGATAACTATGATGAAACGTGACATTGCCGGTGATGATGACGGTGATGGGTAAGCTAAACGAACGTCGTGAGTATTGCTTTACAATTAGCATGCATAGGGTTCTGTTTAGACTTATCTTCCTCTGTCTCTCTCTCTCTCTCTCTCACCCCCTCCTCTTTATTTTTTCCTTTCCCATATATCGTAAAAACACACGATTCGTCTCGTCTATGATATTCCGTCTTTTTAGCTCGTTAGATCGGAAATAAATCGGTGAGGTCGACGTCGAGGTCGGGTTATATAGTCGGCGATAGGAGGTCAGCTAACGCTGATTCACTATTACCGAGGATATGGACGTCGCTTCTGGGTGGTAATTAGCTCCAATCCTGGTAACAACGTCGTATATCTCGTACTCATTTTTACGTGGCTCAAACGGCTCGACATGGCGGTCTCTCTGTTCATTATTTTTATGCTACCTCTGTCTCTCTTTCTCTCTTCCTGTCTCTCTTTTCTATCTTCTTCCCTTCTCTTAACCGGTCTGGAACCCTCTCGCTCTCCACGTAACTTCGACTATGATTTAAAAGGGTGTTAAAACCTGCCTCCACGTGCGTTTCTACTCTTTCGTCATTTTTGTCTATCCAAAGATGATACTACCTATGTGAAATCGTTTATTTTACAAGACTGATATGAGATACGGAGACAGAAAGAGAGAAAGAGAGAGAGACAGAGAATGAGGAAGAGAAGAGGAAAAAGAGTGGAGTTCATTTTTTGTTTTTGTTTTTTTATTGTAATCCAAGACATGAAACTTTTTCTCTATGGAAGTGATATAAGTTCGTTAATTTAAATTCTTTTCATCTGTTTCATTTAAAATTGATTTAATTTTTTTCATGGCATACGAGAGTTTTGATAAAACGATTTTAAGAATGATATTAAACGTTTTTAACAATTGTATAAGTTTTACAATTGGATTTAATTAAATTATCGAGATAGGTTTAATATTATTGTAAAAATACAAATTGAATTAACGAGCGTTTGTTATATTGAATTTATTTTTCAAAGAGAAGAAAAAAAGAAAACACATCGTAAAGAAATGAATGAATTCGATGTGTCTTTGGAAATCACAAAATGAAAGTCTTCATGTTTTTCGTGAAGAAATACAAGAAAGGAAGGAGTCCTGGGAACGGAAGACGGGATGTACTCGTGGATCTCGCGTGAGATGGAAGGTCGAGGAGATGAAAGGAAGTCAGAAGGAAGTCAGAAGGAAAGAAGCGTGGGATGACTTTGTCGTTAGGTGGGAGTATACGAAAATAGGGTCGCCGTTGGGAAAAGGGATGTCGAAGAACAACAAAAAAAATAACAAAAAGAAGAAGAAGAAAAAGAAAAGAGTTGCGATGGTGTTCCATATGTCCGGTGGTGATGATGATGATGATGATGATAGTGATGGTATAACAGGTGCTTAATTATTGGATACCGATCATTGAATATTAAGCTTTTAAAGTGGAGGGTGGTATACTTTTTCATCTTCATTATAGATTCTTCTAAAAGGAACGATCTCTCTCTCTCTCTCTCTTTCTTTCTTTTTCTTTCTCTTTCCCTTTCTATAGTGACTTTCTCAAAGATGCGCACGCTTCATCTATTTTTTCTCCTATTCCTTTCATTATTTTTTTATCTATCATAATTTTTATACCTGTGATCAGCTACCGTCTAGTCAAGATTTCTTGATAACTTTATTTTAAAAACAGGTAGGGGTGTCAGATGGGACAAGGAAATTGACGGTTCCTTGATTGATCTTACGTTAGAAAAAATAGACAAGTGTCGATCTAGTTGAAATTATTCGGTAGTATGCGTACAATTTTTCTGAATGAATTTTTTGTATTGTTTATCGTAAGATGGGAATAAGGAAACAAATTATGGAAGATCGTCTTAAATTACAAAATTAATCGAGTATAGCTACACTTTATATTCGTCTTGTATTTTTACGTGTATTCATTTTACCGACAATTTTATGTATATCTATTTATACCGTAACCGGTCAGGTGACTGGTGTATAATAAAAGTTACATTTTTTCCAATATAAAATATAAATAACATTTAATTTTTTAAATAATATTTATAATAATAATCGTCGATGAAGTAAGACAAAATGATAAAATCCATTTTTTTATATAAAATAAATTAATAGTTGTGATATGTATATACATATATTGTAATAATTACATCTTTATAGTGTAGTTTTATTTAAGAAATTGTATAAAAATTAAAAAAGAATGCTAAAATGAGAACGTTATAATTTTAAATTTGATGTATTAGGTGCATTATTATCTTTATACACATGTGCTGTTGGGCATATAAACAACATTTAATAAAAGTAATATGATAGATTATTATTGGGAATATAAACAATATTTAATAAAAGTAATTAGATTGATTATTAGAACAATATTTAATAAGAGTAATTTGATCGAAGAAATGTTGTTTTTCTGAATAGTTCGTGTCAATATTTTTTATACTTATAGCAAAAACGGATTTTAATGATTTTTATATTAAATTAAAGTACACTCTTTTTCGTACGTGTAAAATACCTTATCGAGTTATAAATCGATCTGAAAAGGTTCACTATAAAGATGTAATTATTACAATATATTTATATATATATAAAAATAAAAAAAAATCTATTTCTTAAAATATAAAATATAAAATAAATCTATATGATACAACATAAATCATCAAGTAAATTAAAAAGAAAAAAAATGTTTCTAAGCTTAATCCACTGTCATAGTTATCAGCACATAGGTATGTAGAGAATATATAAAATATATTTATATATAATATAATATTATAGAAATGATTATATATATATTATATATCAGGTGGAAAATTGGCACGATTTCGTATAAAATAAAATGAAAACTCTTTAGAGTTTAATCAATAAGTTTGTCGCATTGGGACTATATCGATGAGATCGTTCGTTTGGTTAATCGTTTGTATGCACGTCTTTCGTCTTATGTTAGATTCGCGCATCGTCATGACGTACGATTGGCGGTTGGTGGTTCACGATCGTGTTTAGAATGACTCATTGGAAAGCTTTCACGACGGGTCTTCCCATTCTAGAGACTCGATTCATATTTTTTTCTATTTCCGAAAAAGGGAGCTCTTCTAAAGAGAAAAGAGAAAGAGAAAGAGAGGAAGATAGATAGATAGAAAGAAATAATGAAAGAAAGAATGAAAGAAAGAAAGAGACGAACGTCTTTACCAGAGCTATGTTAGATAAGCGTATCGACGCGAATGCATTCGACATAATGAACTTCCTACTTCTTCGAATGACAAAAGAGGAGAGAGGAGAGACTTCAGCGCGTTGAAATTGATGTGATTCTTCTTGGTTGATTTCGATGACCGAAATTATCGCTACCGTGTTATTCTAAGCCGAGGATTTCATTTTCCTCCTTTCTCTCTCTCTTTCCTGTGAAATTGGTCTTATGAAAGGACCACCTAGACGTTCCGATGAAAATGGAAATGAATTTTTCTATCTTCTTTTTCTTTTTCTTTTGTACAAAATAAAGAATAGAACATGTGTCTAAAGGAACAAACGTCAGGGTTGGGTGCTACCGATCAAAGTCACGAGATTAAATCACATTTTGTGTAATATAATAGATAATTGCATAAATACAAGTCTTCGTTTCTTTCCTTTTTTGTTCTCTTTTATGTATATATATATATATGTGATTGTATATAGAAAAACAATACAGCAAAAATAATAAATATCATATACATTTTGTTCGTGCTCAATGAAGCATTCCTTTGATATATCAATTATTTTCAATAACTTTGTGTAAAAAAGAAAAAGAAAAGAATTGCGAGTTGAATTGAAAATTCCGTTTAGTTATTCGTTAAAGTACCGTTGCTAGGTTTATTGACAGATCATTGGTACTGAACGTACATCGTGTCGTTGTCAATGTATCTTCATCATAAATCATGTTGCGGGGATCAAGGACGAGAGGATCTCTTACGAGTGGACAGTTAGTCAAATCGTCAAAGAGAAGCCGAAGGAAAAATTTAATAAGTTGTAAATTAAAAGTTACCTTTTAACTGTCGTTTCCTTATATGGAATCTTGTGTACGCGTTACGATGTTTTAATTGTTTGCTACGCACGGATATCTCACGTGACCGAAGATCTATGGATCATTTTCAAAATATCCATGGAAAAGGTGTTAAATTGCATTGGGAAAATAAGTACTTCCTTTATATTTAAATTCCGCTACCGTGTTGTTAAACATGTTTCGTGCCCTATAGGTCGTATACGTTTTACTCTGAACTAACCGTTCAGGTCATTTAAAATTTTAACTATTTATATGTAAAATCAGGGGCGTCTAATGTATAAGTATTGTAAAATTACAACTATCTTTATTTTTTTTCAATATATATAAATATATATTTTTATTAATTTATTTTTATATTTGCTTGGAATATTTAATATTATCTTTATTTATTATATGTGTAATATATTAATTCTATATATATACTTTTCTATTAATTTATTTATATTTGCTTGGAATATTTAATTTTATCGTCAACGACTTTATATAAAATTCTTTTATTTTCTATAAAAAAGAAGATAAAAATTTATCTTGCAGGATTTAGGAGAGCGAATAACGTTAGCGGTCATTGCTGCACGCGAAAGCATATAAAGCACGTCATAGTGAGAGATGCGAGCTATTTTATCGTAATACGTCACTGTTCGCAGCATAGTTTCACTATTCCTTATATGTAGATTTCGTTGGAAAGAAAAACGAAATAGAAAATGTACATTATTTTCAAATAATTTTTAATTATACAACACAATACTTATTCATGTTTTAATTCATTTTTCTAATGTTTACCATATATTTGATATTTCATCCGAACGCGTGTACACCACCTCATTTGCTACGTGTACGCGTATTTCAAAAATTGCATCACACTCACGATTTCAAACTGCGACTCGTTACACTGCGTAGGACGTATTCGACCCACGCGGCTTAAACAGGAAACTCATCCGAAAATCGATCTAACACAAAAACGCGCGTTTAGATAATAAAACGAGAGATACTATTCTATATTGGGGAGGACTATAAAGAAAAAAAAGAACAAATTAAAAGAAAATGAAAGTGAAAAAAAGAAGTATCACAAAGACAAATGTGATTGTTGAGCTGTTTAAATGAATTAATATAGCCGAATGTGAGGAAGATAAAAAAAGAAGAATCTCTAAGTTGTTCAACTATATTATACGAGAGAACAAGTTGGCAGCCGTGTTGAGGTTATTTGGCCAGCGGCAAAACGAAGGTAAAGAACAAAATCGGCTTGGCGCGATCCCGAAATCTTCACGGCCGTATTGTGACTTAATTCGTCTTCGCGGCACTTCCGCGATGGGTGGTCGTTTTCTCTCTCTCTCTTTTCGTTTCTCTTTCTTCCTCTCATTCTCTGGATCTTCAATCTGAACGTACCCCGTTGAGAGAGAGATACATCTCGACTTACAAAGAAAAGTGGATCGTTCGTTCATAAATCACTCTACGTTAGACGTACTCGTTAAATTGGAATATCTCAATTTGGTGTAATACTACGTTCGGTCATTAGGGATCACTACTGCGATTAGACCGATAAAAATGATGGCGTTGATCGTGCTAGAATCTTGGTTTTCGAGCGAGACTACTCGGACGTTTCTCGTGGCACCTACCACGCGAGCAATTTGTTTCTCGCACGTGCTCGTCGTAACCCCTTCTTCTTCTTCTACTTCTTCTTCTTCTTCTTCTTCTTCCTTCTTCTTTCTTCTTCTTCTTCTTCTTTTTCCTCTAGTAGAGTTTATACCTATTCCAGTGGTTCTCAATCATTGTTTTAAGGTTCATCGATGGAAGTTTCCTTCATTCATTCCCATTTATCGAGCCATTATTAACGATTTGACCGCGTGAAAATAGCCGAAAACTCCTCCCCGAGTTTTTTTCTTCCTTAAAAATGAAAGTTTTCTTACATTAGATCTCCACGTGGGCGGTAAAAAGGATCGGCATGAATTCCATGGACCCTTTTAAAACAGTTTAAACGGTTCGCACTACAAAAGCCGATTAGACAATAGACAATTTCTTGCTAGTGAGAAATCATTTCTTCTTTTCTAATCCCCCTATTGGAACACCTACCAGGATTTTATTAATAGCCGATCGATTCTTTTTATGATATTTCGCGTGAAATATCACCTCATTGATACCACCCCTTTAACGTTTTCTTTCATTTCCTATCGTAAGTTTTTGAGATGACTCGCATCCCTTTAGACACCCCATATGTTTTGAACCATTTCTTAAAGGATCCTTCCTCGGGAAAAGATGTTCCAGGACACTTTTATACTCGTTCACAAAGAAAACCAAGGGATTTAATCGGATTTCATTTTGACGATAACTTTTAATCGAATTAATTCGGGGTAAGAGAACAAAAAAATCGATTTTAAAATAGATACCGTTTTGATAGATACTCGTCGTGATCAATCTCACGCAGACACGAACAATACCAAAGGCACAGATGATCTAATTCTATCGCAACCATCATCAAAAGAATATAAAATCATTGTCGTACCCTTTTTCCTAATCGTTTCCTCTACATTCAATCGAAATTTCCAGCTGTGTTCGACTTCACTTAAACGTCAAATCACTTTCCAAAAAGATCATTGAAAATATCGTAATTCTGTATATTTAAATCTCAACGTGAGAATATTCGTTATTTCACCTTACTTTTCAATTTCAACCCTTTCTTTTTCCTTACTCTTCTTTCACGAACAAAACAATTGCAAATAAAAAGAATTCAGGAGAAGTGCGAGGTCAGTATCGGAAGAAACATCGACTCGTTTCTTAATTCGAGAAGAGAGAAAATACAGCACAGGTATATACCGAGAATAAAGCTACACTTTCGGATTTATTCTTTTTTACTTGTTTTCTTTTTGTTTTTTTTTTTTCGTTATCGAGTAAAAGCTCTAATTTTCTCCGAAGTATTTCTTTTTTTTCCTCTTCCTCTTCTTCCTCTTCTTCTTCTTCTTCTTCTTCTTTTATTTTTTCCTTTCCTCTTCTTCTTCTTCTTTTCTTGACTTTTTTTTTAGTAAAATTTGTCGGTGGACCATCACTACCAACACAACACCATCACAATCACCATTACCATCATCGTCGTTAACCCGCAGGGGGTACACAAGTTCGATATATGCGACCGTGACTTTTAAGATCGGCGTCGTCATGCATCGAGTCCGGTATTCTCGGTGTATAATCAGGACCTTTCTTTTCGCGCTGTGTACCCTGTACTTTAAATGCAGGTAACGCATGTGCTCGCTCGTAGACGCGACATACGCGGACCAAAAGTTGTAAAGAACGAACACATCGGAATGGAAAAGATCATGTGGATTGTCGGGAATATTTTTCATTTTTGCGGAAGTCCACGCTCTTCGGAAGAGTGTACTTTTCAAGACTATTAATACGTCTGTTCTGTATGTGTGCGTGTCCGTGTGCGTGTGAAAGAGAGGATTATCACACGCGCATACTCAAGAACGATTCAGACAAAATTGAAACATATTTTATGATTTTATGAAATTATTTTAATATTCTCTACGTATTAATATTATATTGAATTTTAAATGATTATGATATTCAATTATACAAGCATAGAAATAGAAATGTACAAATTTGTAAAAATAGAAAATACATTTGTTAACTTCCAATTACAGAATTGTGCCGAAAATTGGTGCCCCAATTTTGAAATATATATTTTTATAATAAACAGGATATATATCCAAGGAGAGTCGTTTCACGTGACGAAAATTTAAAGTATCGGGGAAGTGGCTGGTGGCGGGAGGGGTCGGGGGGAGGCTGCATAAGTTTAATAATTTTCGTCAACGATCGGCTTAGATCCTATTGGGAGCATCGATTTCCGAGACAACTCATAATTATTCGCATCCTTTGTCCATTCATTCTACTTCCACGTAGCAGTATTGTTGCATTCACTCATTCATCCCTGAATGAGGGAGGAGTTAGGAAGAAACGAGGAAAACACACGCATTTCCGTTTACGCAATATCCTTCCGGTAGCAGAAGTTTAACCGCTTTTTATTATTATGCTCTATGCCGAACTGGACCGCAATGTTTCTTTGCGGTGTGGCACGCATTGCTTTTATGTTATACGAAAAACGTCCAACTTTTTTTCTCTCCCCCCCTCCCCCTCTCCCTCTACTCTTTTCTTCCTTTTTATTTTTCAACGAGAGATGTGCCCTTTCTCTGTCTGTTATCCATGTAACAATAGATACGGTGTTTCAAAATATGTAAGTACGTATTTTGTTGGTTAATAAGTAATGTTGGAAACAATATTAGTATTATTTGTCTTGAAAATTTCGTCACTACTTATTATCCAGCAAAATATTATACTATCATACAGGGTGGGTGTGGAGGAGGGGTTTATACGATGACAAAGTGAATTTTGTAATTAAACAAAAGTTTGTAAAGTTAAGATTATAATAATGTGTTACACTTAAAGTTGTGTACCTCCCGTTATGCTAAAGAAATGTTAGATTATCTATATAACACTGTTTAACAAAAATTGAACTAATTTTAAATCTTTGACAAGCCAGAAAAATGAAACAAATTATAATCCGAGATACATTGTATATGGTATAATCATATCATTGAAATAACGATAACGACGATAATGATGATGATGATGATGATGATGATGATGATGATGATTATGATGATGATGATGATGATGATTCGTTCACTTGACTTTTCTGATTGTATGTCATCATTTTTATGTAACAGTTTCGAATACAAAAACTGGAAAAAAATAAGTAACTAACTAAGGAGTAAAAATAATTTCGTTGGCTCGTCCTCCGGCGAGAAGTTCCGAGTGTAAAGTGTCTTTTCAAAAAGTCAAAATTACAATTACTTTCTCTCGCGAGCGAGAGAGAAAGAGAGAGAGTGAGAGTGAGAGAGTGAAAGAAAGAAAAAGAGAGAGAAATAAGAATGACAAGCATACATTGCATTGAATTGGGAGACTGATAAATTAGCATGTTTCGAATAGACGGAAGAGACCAGAGAGGATCACTCCATCTGTACATGACACGTGATTGATCGTCATTATTTATGAAGAGTGCCGCGACTGCCCGAAGTGTGAATGTTAATAAGCTTCCGAAATTTCTGACTTCAGAACGGGACAACGTTACGACGATTCGAAGGGAAACGCATTATTTGTATAACGAGCCAATCAAGACAAAAGATATTCCGTTTGCTTGTTATTCCGTCTCTTTTGTGGAAAAGAAAAATAAATATTTGCACGAAGGTGTCGAGTGATATTCCCAGAAATGGTCCTCTTTTCAATACGATACGGTTGAAAACTTATCAGTCTCTTTAGGTATATCTAGAAATCGATTTTATTCGAACATGCAAGAATGTAACGGGTATATTTCGATAGTTATACGAA